>NC_059224.1:37248670-37548670 GCF_020615455.1 Coregonus clupeaformis
AACTGTGTAATCGCCAATTATGGATGAAGACCGTCATGAAAATAAAATAACCATCATTACAGTTTTAATAAAACATATACAGTGAGGGGAAAAAAGTATTTGATCCCCTGCTGATTTTGTACGTTTGCCCACTGACAAAGAAATTATCAGTCTATAATTTTAATGGTAGGTTTATTTGAACAGTGAGAGACAGAATAACAACAACAAAATCCAGAAGAACGCATGTCAAAAATGTTATAAATTGTTTGCATTTTAATGAGGGAAAAAAGTATTTGACCCCCTTTCAATCAGAAAGATTTCTGGCTCCCAGGTGTCTTTTATACAGGTAACGAGCTGAGATTAGGAGCACACTCTTAAAGGGAGTGCTCCTAATCTCAGCTTGTTACCTGTATAAAAGACACCTGTCCACAGAAGCAATCAATCAATCAGATGCCAAACCCTCCACCATGGCCAAGACCAAAGAGCTCTCCAAGGATGTCAGGGACAAGATTGTAGACCTACACAAGGCTGGAATGGATTACAAGACCATCGCCAAGCAGCTTGGTGAGAAGGTGACAACAGTTGGTACGATTATTCGCAAATGGAAGAAACACAAAATAACTGTCAATCTCCCTCGGCCTGGGGCTCCATGCAAGATCTCACCACGTGGAGTTGCAATGATCATGAGAACGGTGAGGAATCAGCCCAGAACTACACGGGAGGATCTTGTCAATGATCTCAAGGCAGCTGGGACTATAGTCACCAAGAAAACAATTGGTAACACACTACGCCGTGAAGGACTGAAATCCTGCAGCGCCCACAAGGTCCCCCTGCTCAAGAAAGCACATATACAGGCCCGTCTGAAGTTTGCCAATGAACATCTGAATGATTCAGAGGAGAACTGGGTGAAAGTGTTGTGGTCAGATGAGACCAAAATGGAGCTCTTTGGCATCAACTCAACTCGCTGTGTTTGGAGGAGGAGGAATGCTGCCTTTGACCCCAAGAACACCATCCCCACCGTCAAACATGGAGGTGGAAACATTATGCTTTGGGGGTGTTATTCTGCTAAGGGGACAGGACAACTTCACCGCATCAAAGGGACGATGGACGGGGCCATGTACCGTCAAATCTTGGGTGAGAACCTCCTTCCCTCAGCCAGGGCAGTGAAAATGGGTCATGGATGGGTAATCCAGCATGACCCAAAACACATGGCCTAGGCAACAAAGGAGTGGCTCAAGAAGAAACACATTAAGGTCCTGGAGTGGCCTAGCCAACTACAACAAATGTCTGAACTCTGTGATTGCCAACAAGGGTTTTGCCACCAAGTACTAAGTCATGTTTTGCAGAGGGGTCAAATACTTATTTCCCTCATTAAAATGCAAATCAATTTATAACATTTTTGACATGTGTTTTTCTGGATTTTTTTGTTGTTATTCTGTCTCACTGTTCTGTCTCACTGTCAGTGGGCAAACGTACAAAATCAGCAGGGGATCAAATACTTTTTTCCCTCACTGTATATTCATTTTTTTGCAAGTTCATTTTCAAGTTGACAAACTTTACCCAAAAGCAGCAAAGTCAAAGTAAGCCTGGTTTACATCTAACAGCCAATATAAGGAGAGACGAGGTGGATAAACTAGCCAGTTTTATAATTTTGTGTTGTGGAGCGAACAGCTGACTGACGACAGGACGGCCAGGCATTCAAAAAGATGAGACATGCGGTTGAGTCCAGTCAGGAGCGTAGGAGAGAGGATCATTATTATTTAATTGTTAACTTATAATTTTTTTTTGAACCTATAGCGGTTATAACTAATAACCGTCATCCAAAATTCCATGATTGTCACAGCCCTATTGATGTCTCTCTACCTGCAGTGTATAGAGCCATGTTGGAAGGAGCAGGGCCTCAGGTTGGGGGCAGCGCTGGGATCAGAGCCTCTGAATAGGGTTAGTCAGAGGAGTTGCTCTCACCAGCAGCACCCCGTCTACCAGCACTATTTATCTGGAGGCAGAGGGCCGCTCGGAGCGAGAGAATTAAGGACAGAGGATAGATGGGTAATGGGCGTCCTCGGGATTCTCCACACTCTGCGGCCCATGATAATGAAGTGGTGGGTGTTTTAAGTGTAGTCCATTATGCCCGAGCGACAGCAACCACTTTGATCATTGAGGCAATGGAGAGTACAAACAGGTAGCTCATAAATGTAACCATGGCTCTCGCTGAAATAAGCCTCGGCCCCTGGGGGCTGAAAGATGAAGGGTTTAGCCTCTGTAGAATGAAAAATGAGCTTTACAGCTGCACAGCTATCTGTTTTAAAGTTGAATACTTTTTGATTGAGTTCATATTGTGTAGGCATACGATTTTGCCTTCTTCATATGTCAGTAATGAGGGTGGGAGGACGGAGGGCTTACGTCGAGATGCTATCAGAGCTCTGATTGACATTAGTAACCGTAAACCTAACATTTATGGTATAATAGGTCCGTTATAGTACTTTTCTTAATTCTCTCCATCTCCCACTGTGATGTATTGACAGTTGAATTGAATGGACACGTTTGGTATGTGTGCCGTGAAATGCATAATTATGTCCATGCTGGGGTATCAAAATGCATTCAAACACTGGTGCTTGCATATCATTTATTGCAAGTGAGTACAACAGCCTATTTTGTGACTGTAAGACAACCAAAAATGAATGAAAAAATAATCAGAAACAGTAAAGGGGCTTATGTTACAGTAAATAAATGATCATACAGCTACATTGCAAAATTACAGCAAGAATGAGCTAATATTGTTACAGAAGGGGTTCTCAAAGAGGTACCGCAAGGGGCCCGCGGCCAGATGTAAAAGAAAAAAAAGAAATTACATTTCATTTTTTAAATGAATATTACCAACAACAGATTAAACACGTTTTGGCCAAGGGATCTGTGGAATACGTTTTTGGAGGGTTAAATACAATGTAAAACTGTGAATCTTCCATTAATGTTCTTAACCCTGGGAAACATGGGCCTTGGGAGTCTTACAGTAATATTTTTATCCACAGTACTCCACCAATTATCCATTTTTCAACTCTATACTTCTTGTGTTGACCAATGTTTTTATTATTTTACATACAGTGCCTTCGGAAAGTATTCGGATCCCTTGACTTTTTCCACATTTTTTTCCGTTACAGCCTTATTCTAAAATTGATTTAATTGTTTTTCCCCCTAATCAATCTACACCCAGTACCCCATAATGACAAAGCAAAAACAGGTTTTTATTAAAATAAAACATTTGAAATACCACATTTACGTAAGTATTCAGACCCTTTACTCAGTACTTTGTTGCAGCACCTTTGGCAGCGATTACAGCATCAAATCTTCTTGGGTATGACGCTACAAGCTTGGCACACCTGTATTTATGGAGTTTCTCCCATTTATTTTCTGCAGATCCTCTCAAGCTCTGTCAGGTTGGATGGGGAGCGTCGCTGCACAGCTATTTTCAGGTCTCTCCAGAGATGTTCGATCAGGTTCAAGTCCGGGCTCTGGCTGGGCCACTCAAGGACATTCAGAGACTTGTCCCGAAGCCACTCCTGCGTTATTTTGGCTGTGTGCTTAGGGTCGTTGTCCTGTTGGAAGGTGAACCTTCACCCCAGTCTGGAGCAGGTTTTCATCAAGGAGCTCTCTGTACTTAGCTCCGTTCATCTTTGCCTCAATCCTGACTAGTGTCCCAGTCCCTGCTGCTGAAAAACATCCCCACAGCATGATGCTGCCACCACCATGCTTCACCGTAGGGATGGTGCCAGGTTTCCTCCAGACGTGACGCTTGGCATTCAGGCCAAAGAGTTCAATCTTGGTTTCATCAGACCATAGAATCTTGTTTCTCATGGTATGAGAGTCTTTAGGTGCCTTTTGGCAAACTCCAAGTGGGCTGTCATGTGCCTTTTACTGAGGAGTAGCTTCCATCTGGCCACTCTACCATAAAGGCTTTATTGGTGGAGTGCTGCAGAGATGGTTGTCCTTCTGGAAGGTTTTCCCATTTTTTGGTACCCTTCCCCAGATCTGTGCCTCGACACAATCCTGTCTCGGAGCGGTACGGACAATTCTTTCGACCTCATGGCTTGGTTTTTGCTCTGACATACACTGTCAACTGTGGGACCGTATATAGACAGGTGTGTGCCTTGCCAGATCATGTCCATTCTATTGAATTTACCACAGGTTGACTCAATCAAGTTGCAGAAACATCTCAAGGATGATCAATGGAAACCAGATGCATCTGAGCTCAATTTCGAGTCTCATAGCAACTCAATATTAGGGTTTTCCTAATTTTTGGTATACTCAGTGTATATTCAGCATGACATTCATGTGAACATTATAATTTGATTACTACCCAAAAGTAATGTGAAATGCACTCGTAACTTGACAGCAATATATTTAGACTACTTCACGTTTGCCTGGGCTTGCTAGCAGTAGCCAGCCAGCTGCCCTGGGCGGAGCATTGCACCCAGAGAAGTGAAATGCACTCTGGGAATTGTAGTATGCTGTGTAAAATCCATTGTATTTCTACGGTGTGTAGACTCGTTTAGACTATTGCGATATAGAAGCTTCAAAAATCAGCTTCAAAGTGTTTGTCGTTTTGGAACTAAACTATTCATTTAATACATACAATCATTAATGTAATTTGACCCAATATTATGGCCATAGCTTAGATTAACCCTGATATGTATCAAATTACATTTTATTACAGTTTATGTAATTTTACAGTTATTTTGTATGCTCTGAGACTTATAAGGTTTTGCATAAGGAAAATTGAAGATATTCTTCTGTTATTTAATATGGTGTTTTGTTTTTGCAATACATTTAACATAGAATAGAAGATATTGTATTTGTTATTTTAGTTGTTAAAATACCAGTTATCAACATATTGTTCAATGTTAAAAAAATGTCCAGTGTTTATTCTGTGACTTAAACTAATACGTTGTTTTTGTTGCCGTGATATCGTTTCGGTATTGAGTCATTTTGGTATTGAGTATTGTTTCCGTATCGAGTATCCAGATACCTGGTATCAAGTCAATCTGGTATCGTGGCAACACTATTGTGTTCTGATTGAGGGGGTCCCTCAAAATGTTACAAAACAGGCCTCGTAGTAGTGTGTGTGTGCGCCTGTGCCTCTGTGTGTGTGTGTGTGTGTGTGTGTGCAGGGCTCGACATTAATGCTTGTGGGTTAAAGACCTTTTTTTTTGGGTGGGTGGGACAAGTGACTTGAGCTTTTGGACAAGTAGATAAATCAGTCCTACTTGTATAAAAGTGGCTAAAAAAGTTTGTGTGCCACTCTGTGTGTGTTTCTGTGTGTGTGTGTGTGCCACTCTGTGTGTGTGTACCTCTGTGTGTGTGTGTGTGTGTGCCTCTGTGTGTGTGTGTGTGTGTGCCTCTGTGTGTGTGTACCTCTGTGTGTGTGTGTGTGTGTGTGCCTCTGTGTGTGTGTGTGCCTCTGTGTGTTTGTGTGTGCCTCTCTCTGTGTCTGTGTGTGTGTGTGTGTGTGTGTGTGCCTCTGTGTGTGTGTGTGCCTCTGTGTGTGTGTGTGCCTCTGTGTGTGTGTGTGCCTCTGTGTGTGTGTGTGTGTGTGCCTCTGTGTGTGTGTGTGCCTCTGTATGTGTGTGTGTGTGTGCCTCTGTGTGTGTGTGTGTGTGTGCCTCTGTGTGTGTGTGTGTGTGTGTGTGCCTCTGTGTGTGTGTGTGTGTGTGTGCCTCTGTGTGTGTGTGTGTGTGTGTGTGTGTGTGTGTGCCTCTGTGTGTTTGTGTGTGACTCTGTGTGTTTGTGTGTGACTCTGTGTGTTTGTGTGTGACTCTCTCTGTGTCTGTGTGTGTGTGTGCCTCTGTGTGTGTGTGTATCACGGTGGTTGTTATCAGCCCTGGGCATTTGTCTTGAATGTGAGGCATTTGGCATTGGGGCTACTCCAGTAGCAGGATGAGCATCACACTGAGGCTTAATGTACGGCCTGGCAACCCTCCCTGGAATTTGGCCCACGTGACTCCACCAGCAGCCAATCAGCTTCCTCCTACCAGGCCAGAGCAATAGATGGTGGTGATGAGAACGCACTCAAACCAGTGATATGAAGCGGTCTTAGCTATTCCCATCCAAGAAATGAAAACTTCAGATAGATTGTATTAGTTTAAATGGAAAACCATGTTGTCTAGTAAAAGAGTTGAACAATTTGTCTTAGGTTTACTTCCCCTGGACCTGTGTTCCGCCACTCCCTACTTTACAAACAGAAGCAGAATTTGATTGTTCAATACAAGGTCATTGTCCAATGTTAATTGGTAATGTGTATTTTTTGATGTCTTTCTGTCTGTTTTAGTTCGCTCAATGTGATGTTGGGTCTCTGTATTTGAAGGTGTCAGTTAAGGTCTCTCCCAATCCTCCTTGAACACCTGAGAGAGGTGAATGAGGCGTCCTAGCTGCAGATAAAAGGCTTTGTCACCGTCCGTGGTGGTAGTCAGGCGTCTTATCCTGTATCCATAGCACGACGGCCCCACACCTAATGAGATCAGGCCAGATTAAACCCTGAATGGGGAGACAGGCATGGCAAGGCAGGGCTGTAGACTAACTACAGGGTCCCAGAGAGGTCAGTAGGGCCTTTTGTGTAGGGCTTGGCGATATATCCAACTCATTAGATTAATTCAAATGTATGTTTTGCCTATATCGCAAGAATCGAGGTTTTTTTGTTTTCATGAGCGTTTGTCTGCTTGTTCTCGTGTTGTATTTTTGGTCTTGTCTCTTTCGCTCCTTCTGTGCTGTGTGCACCTCCTCATTTACACCAGAGATCTACACTGAAGAAAAATATAAACGCAACATGTAAAGTGCTGGTCCCGTGTTTCATGAACTGAAATAAAAGATCCCAGAACTGTTCCATACTCACAAAAAGCTTATTCTCTCAGATTTTGTGCACAAATTTGTTTACATCCTTGTTAGTGAGCATTTTATCCTTCAAGATCCAAGTTGGCTAAACTTAAAGTATAAATCGAGAGATTATTTTTTAGGTCATATCGCCCAGCCCTACTTTAGACTTGGAGTGATAGAAAGGAAATTCAATACCACTCTGAATACCACTTAAATACCTCTCTTCAAGAGAACTATCTTAGGCACAACACTACAGCGTCGTTAGTTTGAACTGCTTTCATTGTGAATGAGACATGACGCACACACATGATATACTGCTGTATAGAATGTTTGGCTATATTGAATATACAGACACATGCTCAGAGGTCGCATTAGCTTTGATACATTTGCATTTTCAAAACACAGACCGCTAAAAAAATTGCAGTTTTACACTATTTCAGCTGCATTTTATATTATATAATATAATATATAATATAATAATATGCTATTTAGCAGACATATTGAAAGTCAAGTGTGTTTTTGCTTCAATGGAGTGATAAAGGCCGTGTAACTATATATTTTCTTTACACAAAATGCATTAGTGCAACACATTCAGTAGAATTTTTTTTTTTTTCAGATGACAACAGAAGTGCAACGCTATTTGGCTGGCAGCCACCAAAGTAAATTAACTTACAATTTTTTGCAAAACGATGCATGGCCATCATATTTTTTATGTTTATCATAGAAAGAATGTAGCCAGCAACATTTCCTAACTTCTTTAATGTTTTGCTTGAAGTTAATCTTGCAATGTAACATACTGGAGAAAAACTACACCGGAGGAAAGTACCAGAAAAAAGTAGCCTACACATCAGTCAGAGCTCTGTCTGGTGATCGAATGATGAGAGCAAAGATATTTCATTCGAGTGGAGAAGTGAAACTGAAGCACAAAATTAGTCATTTTACCTTCATAATTTGGAGCGAACCCTGACTGAAGCCTAGCAGAATTTACAGATTTTAGATCTGCTTTCACAAAACACAGCATGATTTCTTATGTGTTTTATCTTTCATTTTCTGCGTGAAAAACACAAAATCCTGGCTTAACGCGACCCCTGATGCATTTTCGCTAAGTAACACTGCCAAAGTTATGTATGCACTTCCAAAACATTTATTAAAAATACCAGCGCACAATGTCGAAGGCCTGAAGTCAACTCCTGTATCTTTCTCTGCTCCCCCATACTATTGCTCATCACACTATCTGTGTGTGAGAGTGGGAGGGATGTGTGGCAGGCTGCTCATCTGAACACCAGAGTGGGACTGAAATGACTCTAGTCTAAATAATTTGTCTCCCTCCTTCCCATTCCCCTCCCTCCCTCTTTCCAATGTCTGCCTTTCTCTTCTTCTCATGTTGGTCTCTCTCTCTTTCCCTTAATAAAAATCTCTCATTTGTTTCCGACACCACACACACACACACTCTTTCTCGCTCTTTAACATCCACCCACCTCCTCCACCAAGGCAGTGAGATACAGCACAATGTGTCCAACAGCACCCCGTTGCTTTAGAAACCCCTGCCAGTGAAAGGAGGACTCTTCAGCGTTTTTTCACACCCAGGAGATCAAAAGAAAGCCAAGCTGTTATTTAGCTCCTGCTAATCACATATGCCATCTTTGTAGTGTGGTGTATTGTGCACTCTGGGAGCCTGTCCCAGAAGTGGGCTCTGCATGTCATGAAAATAGAACATTCAATCGTATTACAGAGCTTATGTGTTTAGCGTTGCATGTTGTTTTAATCGCTGCTGCCAGTGCCGTCCAAATAAGGCTATTTCATTCAATGTATGGTTCAGTGTGTTTGATATCTGGCCACATCTGCCGAAGGCTGATTTTGTAGTCCATTTAACCCTAGGGAAATGGTAAGTAGTGGAGATAGCAAGTTGCATCGAAAGCTCTTCTTCAGCATCTTAAAGGTGTATGTGTGTGTGCGTGTGTGTGTGTCAGTTGAATGTATTTTACTCATGTTTTACCCCATTAGAGCTGTGTGGCTTGTCAGACTGACAATAAGTAATTGGGTGTCATTCAGACACACACACACACACACACACAGTGTGCAGAACAGTAGTCTTGACAGCCTCTTTGTTGTCGTTGTGTGTCACTCTCCAATTTCCCTTCTAGCTAAAAATAAAGCGGAGCTGCAGTGATTGTGGTGGCAATGACCTGCCTCCAAACCTCGTCTCCAGCACACACAGAATTTTAATAGGGAGATGCGACTGATGCAGAATCCTTAATGTTTTCATTTTGGTTAAATTATTCTTTACCCATCGCCACGGTAGATTTATTGTATTGAAACATTCTTAGTCATAATCAACTAAAGAGGAAGTTGTACTACACCACCTCTGTAACTTACTGCCAATTGTGTTCATGCAGCACAGCATGAATATGATTTGCTGTACGTTTTGCTGTAGCTAGGCTACATCTCTAATAGGCTTTGTTAGAAATTAACGATGATCCCAGCTACATGTCTACGTAAACACCCTACAGCAAATGCTGTCTTTAACACACACACACAGACGCATGAACACTAACTAGTACACACAGAAAAGCACTTATGTACACAAACGCACGCACGCACGCACGCACGCACGCACGCACACACACACACACACACACTACTCCGGATTATAGGGATTGGGCTGCCACTGTGGGTAATGGGCATCGTGCCAACGCACTAACAGGCTGGTCTTTAGATCATGCCATGGTTTTACTCTTACTAAGTTATGTTCTATATTTGCATTATCTGTGGTACTGTAGCTAACTTTAAAAGCAAGCCTTTCTGTGAGTGTGTTAGTCAGGCCTTCTTTATTTGTTGGAAATTATTAATTTGACTGAACAATACCGTTAAACTGTTTCTATGCATCCTAGACTACAGGTAACCTAGCGGTTAAGAGCATTGGGCCAGTAACCAAAAGGTCGCTGGTTCGAATCCCAAGCTGGCAAGGTGGAAAAACCTGCAGTTCTGCCCTTGAGCAAGGCAGTTAACGCCAACAACAACTGCTCCCCCGGGCGTCGATGACGTGGACGTTGATTTAAGGCAGCCACCTGCACCTCTCCGATTGAGGGGTTAGGTTAAATGCGGAAGACACATTTCGGTTCAATGCACTTAGTTGTGCAACTGACTAAGTATCCCCTTTCCCTACGTTCAATTAGGCCTGTCTAGTTTCTAGTTTTGCAAAGGAAACTAGTCTTCAGTCCCAAGATTTTGAGGAGACCTAGTGAAAGTCAACTAAAAATAGAAGGTAATCTGTTGTCTCGGGAGACCTGTAGTGAAAGCCTTCCAGGCTCAGCACCGTACAGTACCTAGTAGCCCACGAACACACACTGCTGCTCCCCAACAGGTTTCACCTACTAAAAATAGTGGGAGCAGGAATCGCGCATAAAGCATAGGGAACCAGCACTGTTCATGCACCATTGTGAGAACTTCAAATATGGAGAAAGAGAATAATGGAAACGGAGAGACAGGGAGATGGCGAGAGAGAGGACTAATGTTCTGTCCTCTGCTGTCTGTGGCAGTGATCGATTTGCCTTAATTATTTGTTCAAGGAGGCGGCGAACACTTCCATGTTTAGGCAATTTCCTGTGAAAGGCCAGGCTGCTGTGGCTTGTGACTAGAGTGACTCTCTTCACTGACGCTATCACTGGTTGTTGGGCTTGTTTAGGTGAATTTACCCAGCATTTTATAGGCAGGGCCACACACCAGACCTGGGTTCAAATACTATTTCATTTATACTATTATCAGTTACTTTCACATTCATTTCAAAGTAAGTTTTAAGATATTATTTATTCGAAAATACAAGTAGTTGAATATTGGAATGTATTTGGAAATACTCAAATACACTGACAAGTGTATTTTCAAATACAAATATGCATTTGAACCCAATCAGTCCTGAGACCCCAGCAAAAATTGGCTTTCAGTTATCTGCATGTCCATCCCTTATATTTAACGGCACAATGAAGTGTTTTTCCATTTTATTTTCAGCACAACCAGCGCTACACGTAGAACACAAAACAATGACATAAATAGTTGTTTTATTGACAAATGTCAAAAATAAAAATGGTCCGCCAAAGCAAAAATCGGATACGAATGTATTTACACGGATTGTACAAAACATTAGGAACACCTTCCTAATATTGAGTTGCACCCCCTTTTACCTTCAGAACAGCCTCTATTCGTCAGGGCATGGACTCTACAAGGTGTCGAAAGCATTCCACAGGGATGCTGGCCCATGATGACTCCAATGCTTCCCACAGTTGTCAAGTTGGCTTGGATGGCCTTTGGGTGGTGGACCATTCTTTGATACACACGGGAAACTGTTGAGTGTGAAAAACCCAGCAGCATTGCAGTTCTTGACACACTCAAACTGGTGCGCCTGGCACCCCGTTCAAAGGCACTTAAATATTTTGTCTTGCCCATTCACCCTCTGAATGGCACACACACAATCCATGTCTCAATTGTCTCAAGGCTTAAAAATCCTTCTTTAACCAGTCTCCTCCCCTTCATCTGCATCTGATTTGAAGTGGATTTAACAAGTGACATCAATAAGGGAACATAGCTTTCACCTAGATTCACATGGTCTGTCTGTCATGGAAAGAGGTATTCAGACCCCTTCACTTTTTCCACATTTTGTTATATTACAGCCTTATTCTAAAATGTATTACATTGTTTTTTTTATCCTCATCAATCTACACACAATACCCCATAATGACAAAAAAAAAACAGGTTTTTAGATTTTTTGGCAAATGTATTAACAATAACGTATCACATTTACGTAAGTATTCAGACCCTTTCCTCAGTACTTTGTTGAAGCACCTTTGGCAGCGATTACAGCCTCGAGTCTTCTTGGGTATGATGCTACAACCTTGGCACACCTGTATTTGGGGAGTTTCTCCCATTCTACTCTGCAGATCCGCCACCACCATGCTTCACCGTAGGGATGGTATTGGCCAGGTGATGAGCGGTGCCTGATTTCCTCCAGAGATGACGCTTGGCATTCAGGCCAAAGAGTTCAATCTTGGTTTCATCAGACCAGAGAATCTTGTTTCTCATGGTCTGAGAGTCCTTTAGGTGCCTTTTGGCAAACTCCAAGCGGGCTGTCGTGCCTTTTACTGAGGAGTGGCTTCCGTCTGGCCACTCTAACATAAAGGCCTTATTGGTGGAGTGCTGCAGAGATTGTTGTCCTTTTGGAAGGTTCTCCTATCTCCACAGACGAACTCTGGAGCTCTGTCAGAGTGACCATCGGGTTCTTGGTCACCACCCTGACCAAGGCCCTTCTTCTCCGATTGCTCAGTTTGGCCGGGCGGCCAGCTCTAGGAAGAGTCTTTGTGGTTCCAAACTTCTTCCATTTAAGAATGATGGAGGCCACTGTGTTCTTGGGGACCTTAAATGCTGCAGAAATGTTTTGGTACCCTTCCCCAGATCTGTGCCTCGACACAATCCTGTCTCGGAGCTCTACGCACAATTCCTTCGACCTCATGGCTTGGTTTTTGCTCTGGCATGCACTGTTAACTGTGGGACCTTATATAGACAGGTGTGTGCTTTTCCAAATCATGTCCAATCAGTTGAATTTACCACAGGTGGACTACAATCAAGTTGTAGAAACATCTCAAGGATGATCAATGGAAACAGGATGCACCTGAGCTCAATTTCGAGTCTCATAGCAAAGTGTCTGAATACTTATGTAAATAAGGTCTTTCTGTTATTTTTTATAAATTTGCAAAAAAATCTATAAACCTGTTTTCGCTTGTCATTATGGGATATTGTGTGTAGCTTGATGAGGGAAAACATTTATTCAATCGATTTTAGAATAAGGTGGTAACAAATTGTGGAAAAAGTGAAGTGGTTTGAATACTTTCCGAATGCACTGTAAATGCTGTAAGTACAGAAATTGTTTGCTCACTGGGAAATTAATATCCAACTAGTCAGTGCCAACTGTTTGGAGTTTGTGACAGCAACTATGTGAGCTTATTACAGTATTATAGACACTGTCCTGGGATTTCCTATGATCTTCTATGTTACCTTCTAACAACTCTTGTGTAGCTTGTGAGTGTCATAGACCAAAACGTGACGCGTGTTTGTGAGTATCATCTTTTTATAGATAGAGTGGGTGTGATGGTACACTATTCGTACCGAACCGTTAGGTCTGCACTGTGAACCCGAATGAATACATACAAATAATATATACAAAAACTAGACCTATAGGCTATATGCCTTACGCTGCAGTTTAGGCCTATGCCTCTTGAGTAAATCTAAGGTGTGGTTGATTAACCAGAATTGGAGGATCCTCCATCATTTAAATCTCCAGTTTGGGAACATTTTGGCTTCCCAGTAGATTACAACCGCAATGGACAGAGTTGCAGATAAAATGTTAACAGTATGGCTCTACGCTCAACGAGAATAGCCTATGCAGCTGCCAACACCTCAAATATGTTGACACATTTACGCAGACATCAGACATCATTGTATTTTTTACAGTCTTTGGTTTATAGCCGCGGATAAGTGCACATTCTCGATGGTTGTGAATAGGGCGTTTCAACACCTCATAAAAGTGCTCAAGCCACGTTACGAACTTCTCATTTCAGCAAACAGGTAGTACCCTCTATATACAGTGCATTCTGACCCCTTTACTTTTTCCACATTTTGTTACATTACAGCCTTATTCTAAAATGAATTAAAAAACTATCTACACACAATAACCCAGAATGACAAAGCGAAAACAGGTTTTTAGAAATTTTAGAAAGGCACCTAAAGGACTCACAGACCATAAGAAACAAGATTCTCTGGTCTGATGAAACCAAGATTGAGCACTTTTGCCTGAATGCCAAGTGTCACGTCTGGAGGAAACCTGGCACCATCCCTACGGTGAAGCATGGTGGTGGCAGCATCATGCTGTGGTGTTTTTCAGCGGCAGGGACTGGGAGATCGAGGGAAAGATGAACGGAGTGAAGTACAGAGAGATCCTTGATGAAAACCTGCTCCAGAGCGCTCAGGACCTCAGACTGGGGCGAAGGTTCACTTTCCAACAGGACAACAACCCTAAACACACAGCCAAGACATCACAGGAGTGGCTTCGGGACAAGTCTCTGAATGTGCTTGAGTAGTGGCCCAGCCAGAGCCCTGACTTGAACCCGATCGAACATCTCTGGAGAGACCTGAAAATAGCTGTGCAGCGACGCTCCCCATCCAACCTGATAGATCTTGAGAGGATCTGCATAGAAGAATGGGAGAAACTCCCCCAAATACAGGTGTGTCAAGCTTGTAGCGTCGTACCCAAGAAGACTCAATGCTGTAATCGCTTCCAAAGGTGCTTCAACACCTGTGTAAAGGGGCTAAATACTTATGTAAATGTGATATTTCATTATGGGGTAATGTGTGTAGATTGAGGGAGAAATAACAATTGAATCCATTTTAGAATAAGCCTGTAACGTAACGAAATGTGGGAAAAAATGTCAAGGGGTCTGAATACTTTCCAAATGCACTGTCAGCAAACCAAAGCCAAAGTTCTCAATTAATTGGCCAATGCACCCTGTGACAGCCCATCACATTACCCCGGAGTGGGAGATGTACCGTGCTACGGACACACCCCCTTTATGAGAGTCACAAGTGCGCATCAGACACTAAAGGAGGCAGTCTCATGGTGCGTTCGTAACCAAGTGGGAAGTGGGAATTCACCACATGACTGGGAAAAATCCACTTTAACGGTGGTAATTACTAGTGCGGAACTCGTCTGTCATCCTGAGCACCCACTTCTCCCACATGGTGACCTCTGATGTCAGCTACTAAGGAAATGGCCTCTAACAGCATTTTTTGGCAGTTAAATTCAACAAAACATTCTTAATAAAAAACAATATTAATGTGGTTTTTGAACGCTATAATTTGTTTACGAGCATGATAGCTGTACTATGAGTTTGTTGTTGACACAGTTTGTTGGCCATTAGCCAATTGCCATTTCTCAACGAGTTCAAATCACATGAATGCATCCAACTGGTAGTTACGACTTCACAACTGGTAAATTCCCGCCTCCCGCTGTACTGAACCCGAACCGAACCGTGACCCCAAAACTGCAATATATACAGTGAGGGAAAAAAGTATTTGATCCTCTGCTGATTTTGTACGTTTGCCCACTGACAAAGAAATGAGCAGTCTATAATTGTAATGGTAGGTTTATTTGAACAGTGAGAGACAGAATAATAACAAAAAAATCCAGAAAAATGCATGTCAAAAATGTTATAAATTGATTTGCATTTTAATGAGGGAAATTAGTATTTGACCCCCTCTCAATCAGAAAGATTTCTGGCTACCAGGTGTCTTTTATCTAGGTAACGAGCTGAGATTAGGAGCACACTCTTAAAGGGAGTGCTCCTAATCTCAGCTTGTTACCTGTATAAAAGACACCTGTCCACAGAAGCAATCAATCAATCAGATTCCAAACTCTCCACCATGGCCAAGACCAAAGAGCTCTCCAAGGATGTCAGGGACAAGATTGTAGACCTACACAAGGCTGGAATGGGCTACAAGACAATTGCCAAGCAGCTTGGTGAGAAGGTGACAACAGTTGGTGCGACTATTCGCAAATGGAAGAAACACAAAATAACTGTCAATCTCCCTCGGCCTGGGGCTCCATGCAAGATCTCACCTCGTGGAGTTGCAATGATCATGAGAACGATGAGGAATCAGCCCAGAACTACACGGGAGGATCTTGTCAATGATCTCAAGGCAGCTGGGACCATAGTCACCAAGAAAACAATTGGTAACACACTACGCCGTGAAGGACTGAAATCCTGCAGCGCCCGCAAGGTCCCCCTGCTCAAGAAAGCACATTTACAGGCCCGTCTGAAGTTTGCCAATGAACATCTGAATGATTCAGAGGAGAACTGAGTGAAAGTGTTGTGGTCAGATGAGACCAAAATTGAGCTCTTTGGCATCAACTCAACTCGCCGTGTTTGGAGGAGGAGGAATGCTGCCTATGACGGCAGGCGGCAGGTAGCTTAGTGGGTAAGAGCGTTGTGCCAGTAACCAAAAGGTCGCTGGTTCTAATCCCCGAGCCGACTAGGTGAAAAATCTGTCGATGTGCCCTTAAGCAAGGCACTTAACCCTAATTGCTCCTGTAAGTCGCTCTGGGTAAGAGCGTCTGCTAAATGACTAAAATGTAAATGTAAATGACCCCAAGAACACCATCCCCACCGTCAAACATGGAGGTGGAAACATGCTTTGGGGGTGTTTTTCTGCTAAGGGGATAGGACAACTTCACCGCATCAAAGGGACGATGGACGGGGCCATGTACCGTCAAATCTTGGGTGAGAACCTCCTTCCCTCAGCCAGGGCATTGAAAATGGGTCGTGGATGGGTATTCCAGCATGACAATGACCCAAAACACACGGCCTAGGCAACAAAGGAGTGGCTCAAGAAGAAGCACATTAAGGTCCTGGAGTGGCCTAGCCAGTCTCCAGACCTTAATCCCATAGAAAATCTGTGGAGGGAGCTGAAGGTTCGAGTTGTAAAGAGGAGTGGGACAAAATCCCTCCTGAGATGTGTGCAAACCTGGTTGCCAACTACAAGAAATGTCTGACCTCTGTGATTACCAACAAGGGTTTTGCCACCAAGTACTAAGTCATGTTTTGCAGAGGGGTCAAATACTTATTTCCCTCATTAAAATGCAAATCAATTTATAACATTTTTGACATGCGTTTTTCTGGATTTTGTTGTTGTTATTCTGTCTCTCACTGTTCAAATAAACCTACCATTAAAATTATAGACTGATCATGTCTTTGTCAGTGGGCAAACGTACAAAATCAACAGGGGATCAAATACGAACTGTGGTTTGGTGAACCGTTACACCCCTAGTGTGTTAAGTGTGTAGCGCAAACCATTCAGACTCTACAGACGTTTTTGCAACAGATTCAACAAGATGTTGATGAGTATACAAAAGTACCGGAGAATCCCTCTAATAAAAATCCACAAGCGTTATATAATTATACTATTAGTTTGTGTATCGTACTGTCTGTAAACAGTTTGTCTTTTTTTAGGAAGTTGTGGCTAAAATAAATGGTGTTAGCCGCTAACGCTAATCACTAGTATCCATGCAAAACGCAATGCAGAGCGCCTAAGAACAGCCCTTAGTTGTGGTATATTGGCCATATACATTTACATTACATTGACATTTTTAGTCATTTAGCAGATATACACACCTGCTCTCTGCTTTATTGCTTAACACTAGAACCGCTATACGCCGACAGCCACTGATGTTTGATTTTTTTTCAATCAGCCCCCCAAAAAAGCAATGTTCTTCTCCTTCCCTGACTTTTTTGAAATCACAAACAGAAAAGTATTTAGAGCCTTTTTACCTGCTTTTTTCACACCTATTTGTAACTTAACCCGCCAAGACAATGCGCAGTAGGACGTTGGTACCCAGCCAGGCGCTAATGCATCCCACTCTTCCCTCACTGAATGAATGACAAATGGATGAATGGGCGATATTTGTGCACCTTCACAATTGAATTGAACTTAGGCCTAACTGAATGATAAGGAGGGTGAAGTGGTTGATTTAATTTAGAAAAAACAATAGTGTAATGATGAGTTTGTGTTATGCCTATTTATCAGCAGCAAATACTTGGACCTTGCGGGTTGATATTCTCTTTTTACTTTATAAAAATAAGCTATAATGGGACGGTTTTATTTACTATAATGCTATTACTCATCAAATTCATTGTAAGGGAAATGAAAACATGCTACATGTTCCATTAGCCCTTTAGAATAATGCAAAACATATCCTTGACTCTATCCGAGTTGATGAGCGAAGGGACGCAAACGATGCCAGCCCCACTGAAGGAATGACGAATGGATGGAATGGGCGATAATTGTGCAAGTTACTTCACAATCAAATTTAAATAAGGCCTAACTGAATGATAGGTGAAGAGGTCAATTTAATTTAGAACAACAATAGTGTAATGATGCGTTAGTTATGTCTATTTATCAGCGTTGGCGCTCATGTTAATAATTTGACCGCTCGCCTTGCGGGTTGATACCTTTCTCTTTTATGTTTTACTTTGTAAAAATAAGCTGTTGTTGGATGGTTTTATTTACTGTAACTCTATTACTAATCAAATTTATTGTACAGGAAACGAAAACATGTTATGTGTTGCAGTAGGCCTTTAGAATATTGCAAAACATATCCTTAACTCTGTCCAGCAGCAACAAACAATGCCAGTCAGCCTGCACAGCTGGCCCGTTGAAACTATACCAAAACTAATTTCACACATAAAAAGAATTAGCCTATAGACAAGATTAAACTGAAAATAATCTAATGAGTGACAATATTATCAGTTGTCAAATTGTACATGACTAGATGGTCGCATCTTGTAATTGACAGATACAGGGAAAGGAGCATCACATTATCAAATCCTCCTTCAGTCACATGTCAACATTTTGATTTCTATATAGTATCAGAAAGAGCATATTCTGCTGTTTCTATTTCACTTACCATTGTCAAATAACTCTCAAAATTCAAGAGGTGCAACACTATTTCCACATTTTTACTTTTTCCAAGAATATTCATGCTGTCCATGCATTCAGCACATGACCACTCGCGCGGAGCCATTGCTCTGGCTACTAAGCAAAAACTATTAACATAATAAACAAAAATATGTTATTTTGTCGTCAATGGATGAATGGGCGATAGAACCCAGATATAAACTGATAATGGTGCTTGTGACTTCAATGAACTGAATGATGAGGAGGGTGATTTGTATTTAGAACAATAGTGTAATGACAAAGGATTGTGGGCGTTGCGGGCGGGCGGTCTAATTATTTTATTATGAAAGGCTGGAAATGGTAGCCTATATAATCTCCCCTCAGAGAGTCAAATCAGACACTGAGTGTGGAGTTCACAATGGCAAGCTGAACCAAACGAATGGACGCACTGACCTCATTGCAAATGCTGCAGAATTTAGATGAGTTGGAGTCAGATGGAGGATCGGATGTTGAGCTTGAAATCGACGTTGCTGATGAAGATTCTTCTTCATCTGATTCTGATGTTGGCTTCGAGCCTCTGCCTGTGATGCCTGAGCCTCGCCGCAGTAAAACCAGAACTGAGCCAACTGAGACCTGCTCTCCCTCTTCCCCAAGCACCACAGCTCCCACTCTGGAAAAATAAGACACAATGTCAAGTCGGCAGGTGCACACGAAACAAGGCCCATGAAAACTGTGTGCAGTGCAACCGATTTGTTTGTGGGACTTGCTCACACAAAGCCCTGAACCTGTGTGCTGACTGTGGACCCAAAGCATAAAGAGAAGACGCGATTGATTCATGTGTAAAGGCATGGGTATTAGGGCACAATACAGTGTCTGAAACAATCAACAAAATACTGTTTTTATATCTTGTCATGAATATATTTCCACAAATATTTCTTTATGCAATTCATCCTTTACAATTGTTCATGCACTGGTGCTTTTGTTTAGGAATACTGCAAATAATTTCACCTGCGCAGCTAGCTGGTTACATTATTACTATCTTTTTTGTTTCTACTTTGTCAAAAGAAGCTGTAACTGGACTTTATTAATTACTATAACTTTAATAGAATCTACAAATAAAGTTGATCAAATGGATTACACTGTAATGTTTTTATTGTAAGGCAAACGAAAATGGGCTATAGGCCTACATTTTTCTAGGACTTTGTAGAATTATACAAATATCCTTGACTGTACTATATCTAAACAAATAACTTATATATATTTCAACAAATATTTCTTCATGCAATTAATCCTTTACAATAGTTTATGAACTATTTATCAAGGGTTAATGCTTATGTTTGCACACCTTGCAGGTTGATATGCGTTTGCCAAAGTGGACGCTGGCATTGTTCTCAACGGGTACTTATCTACTGAAAGCCCAGGCGGTTCTAGTGTTAATAGGGATGTGCATCTTTACCTTTCAAGACGATTCGATACATATCAAGATACATGGGCTCCGATACAATACAGGAATGATACGTTTTAGTTTGAAACGATTCAGCTTGATTAGAGGAACGAATCCATGTGATGATCTCATCACCATCACCCACTAATTAATTAGTCATTTTTGCAGAACAAAAGTGTTAGAGCTAGTAATTTATCAATATTTATCTTAAGAATTTTGCTATGACATAGCCAATGAATATATAGCACAATGTGGTCACCAACCTTTTCTGAGCCGAGATCACATTCTGAGTCAAAATGCAGGCCGAGATCTAATGCTCAGATTGTTAAAAAACATTATGTAAAAAATATATATATATATAATTAGACCTATGCAACATTAACATATTAAAAATAGTTCTGTAGCAATTCGTTTTGTGCAGTAGGCTATAGGCTCAATACATTATCACTGCATATAGGCTATGTTGTTGTTTTCAGACCATTGTAAAATGATATACAGTGGGGAGAACAAGTATTTGATACACTGTCGATTTTGCAGGTTTTCCTACTTACAAAGCATGTAGAGGTCTGTACTTTTTATCATAGGTACACTTCAACTGTGAGAGACGGAATCTAAAACAAAAATCCAGAAAATCACATTGTATGATTTTTAAGTATTCAATTAGCATTTTATTGCATGACATAAGTATTTGATACATCAGAAAAGCAGAACTTAATATTTGGTACAGAAACCTTTGTTTGCAATTACAGAGATCATACGTTTCCTGTAGGTCTTGACCAGGTTTGCACACACTGTAGCAGGGATTTTGGCCCACTCCTCCATACAGACCTTCTTCAGATCCTTCAAGTTTCGGGGCTGTCGCTGGGCAATACGGACTTTCAGCTCCCTCCAAAGATTTTCTATTGGGTTCAGGTCTGGAGACTGGCTAGGCCACTCCAGGACCTTGAGATGCTTCTTACGGAGCCACACCTTAGTTGCCCTGGCTGTGTGTTTCGGGTCGTTGTCATGCTGGAAGACCCAGCCACGACCCATCTTCAATGCTCTTACTGAGGGAAAGAGGTTGTTGGCCAAGATCTCGCAATACATGGCCCCATCCATCACTCCCCTCAATACGATGCAGTCGTCCTGTCCCCTTTGCAGAAAAGCATCCCCAAAGAATGATGTTTCCACCTCCATGCTTCACGGTTGGGATGGTGTTATTGGGGTTGTACTCATCCTTCTTCCTCCAAACACGGCGAGTGGAGTTTAGACCAAAAAGCTCTATTTTTGTCTCATCAGACCACATGACCTTCTCCCATTCCTCCTCTGGATCATCCAGATGGTCATTGGCAAACTTCAGACGGGCCTGGACATGCGCTGGCTTGAGCAGGGGGACCTTGCGTGGGCTGCAGGATTTTAATCCATGACGGCGTAGTGTGTTACTAATGGTTTTCTTTGAGAATGTGGTCCCAGCTCTCTTCAGGTCATTGACCAGGTCCTGCCGTGTAGTTCTGGGCTGATCCCTCACCTTCCTCATGATCATTGATGCGCCACGAGGTGAGATCTTGCATGGAGCCCCAGACCGAGGGTGATTGACCGTCATCTTGAACTTCTTCCATTTTCTAATAATTGCGCCAACAGTTGTTGCCTTCTCACCAAGCTGCTTGCCTATTGTCCTGTAGCCCATCCCAGCCTTGTGCAGGTCTACAATTGTATCCCTGATGTCCTTACACAGCTCTCTGGTCTTGGCCATTGTGGAGAGGTTGGAGTCTGTTTGATTGAGTGTGTGGACAGGTGTCTTTTATACAGGTAACGAGTTCAAACAGGTGCAGTTAATACAGGTAATGAGTGGAGAACAGGAGAGCTTCTTAAAGAAAAACTAACAGGTCTGTGAGAGCCGGAATTCTTACTGGTTGGTAGGTGATCAAATACTTATGTCATGCAATAACATTCAAATGAATTACTTAAAAATCATACAATGTGATTTACTGGATTTTTGTTTTAGATGCCGTCTCACAGTTGAAGTGTACCTATGATAAAAATGACAGACCTCTACATGCTTTGTAAGTAGGAACACCTGCAAAATCGGCAGTGTATCAAATACTTGTTCTCCCCACTGTATGATCACCCTGGTAATATATAATTTGTTGTATTATTTGTGAGGCGTAATAGAAATCATTAGCGTTTATTTTTTTTTACTGGACTGCATCTGATGATGCAGCCCAGCATTGCCAAGCGCTACATTGATCAGAAGCTTCTGATGGTCAGTCTCAGCTGAGGGAGGGAGAGACGAGTCGTGTCGCACTTCATTATTACTGACTCATGCACCAATTCATGTTTTACTCTTATGACCAGAGAACATGAAATACTCCTCAATATTAGAAACACGCCGCTAATAACAACGCAAGTCTATCGATACACTTTGTAGCGTGAGTGGATTATGGCTTATAAAGTGGCTTGTAGACAGTGTTTTATGGCTTATAAAGTGTTGACGGTGTTGAATAAAATCTTAAACATGAACTCTTTGCTGTATTTGTTGACAGTCTCTCTAGACATGTTTTTTTGAAGTTTTGACATTTTACACAGTCGACTATCAACTTCGCTGTGGGCTAGTGAAAGCTGCAGACATGGTGAGCTATTTGATTGGCCAGCAGTAGGCCTATAGGTACACTTGCTTTGCTCTCCGAGCCTGCCTGGTAGGTGGAGTTTGTACCTTCAGACACATTAAATGGTTCAAAATGAACACCTACTGCAAACTGCGCAAAACCTTTTACAGAAATGTTTGGCCATCGACTAGGAAAGCCTTACGTATCGGTGAATTGTTAAATATACCACAGCTCTCAGGCCTTATTGCTTAATTATACTTTAGTTTGACTGTAACAGCTGGCCGAACTGCATTGGACATGAAATATCTTAGGAAAGATAATTCTGGTTCTTCTTTCATTATGTATTGTATGAGTGGAAACCTAATGGATAAACAGTGTAATACCTCAGTAAACACCTGTATCATCTTTGAATTTCATGTAGCTCACCAAATCTAAGGTCTGTTTGCCACAGAGATTGGGTGTAAGTTTGCCCTTTGGCCAAGTGCTTTTGTGTAATTTTTGGCAGTTTTAGTGTGTTCATTAAATGTCGTCCTCTTTTTCACAGATCTGCACCAACATTTTGCGGACTCTTCCACCGAGTGACAACCCCGATTTTGACCCAGAGGAGGACGAGCCCACTCTAGAGGCCTCATGGCCACACATACAGGTAAAACCATGTCACTTTAACTTGACCTCTTCTTAACTTGACTTTTCTTTACGAATGTGTTATACCTGTTAGTATAAGCTTTATGTACATTTCATGTACCTTTTCATGGATTTTTATTTTATTTACTTTTTCCAGCTTGTCTATGAGTTCCTTCTGCGATTCTTGGAGAACCCAGACTTTCAGCCCAGCATCGCCAAGCGTTACATTGATCAGAAGTTCGTGCTGCAGGTAAGCATCGCATCTGATGTCACACTGACCCGTCAATGACCCTTATCCCCTCAGATTTCATGCCGTCATCGTCAGTCACTCAAATGGCCACCTGACATCACCATCAGCAGGGGTGTATTCGCAAGGAAGCAAACGGCCGAAACGTTCAACTTGACCAATAAAAAAACGGTTGTTTTTGTTGCATAATGTGTTCCGTTGCGAAACATTTTGCTGTGGTTTGCTATGGTGTAAAGGGATGTGCCAAATAGACATATTTTCTTAACGTTTAAACTGCCATTTTTGTATTGGTTTTCCTTTAAAGCGATAAGAACGTGAATTCAGATTGTTAAGCATTGCACCTGTACTACCATTACTGTGCCTCAATTTCACTTTGGAAAGTTTGCATTTCCTTCTCATTTAACTTCTCAAAGTATTGCCATACAGGACTTCGCTGCTGTCGCTTGCCTTTCTCTGCCATTTTTCCAACCGTTAACGACGACGACGTAGTGGTGGAGGAATCGACTCTAAGAATCAGCATTTTTGGAACAGAGGAAACTGATTAGTTGCCGTACTTCTGAGAAGAAAAGAAACTTGCATCTTTCATAGCAAGCTAGCGAGGGACTGAGAGAGAGGGGTGGGGCACAGTAAAGGCAGGTTGGCCACCAGGCAGACAGTCAGAACATGTACTAGGCCTGTCTATCGGCAATCAAAAGATGCATCTCGCAATGGAATGCTGCATCTCGCAATGGAATGCTGCATCTCGCAATTTCTTGGCTTGCAATGTCTCGCAACTTCAGTAAAGCAGGGCCTATTATCAATGAATATGCTAGGATATTGAGATAAGCGAGATGCAACAGTTCGCTCTCACAGTCACACACAGTATCTGACATCTTGTGAACATCAGTTGATGGAGGCATGTAGTGTCCCTTTGGAGCATGTCATCTTACAACAACAGCTTGTACATTTCTTCAGTGTCAGTTTCAGCATTTAGCCTAGTTTCTCATGGGCATGTCTGCCCTGTTAACAGATAGTCCTCGTATGCTTCGGCTTGGTATTCCAGGATCTGTACGGCTCACCCAGGGGAGACCTGGGTTGTATTAATGGTAGAAAACCGACAAACTGGGAGATACAACCTGGGCTGTCAATAAGAAACGCAGGTTTTCGCTTTCTGTAATTAAATGTTTTGCTACGGTGTGCCCTAATGAATACGATCCAGTCTCACCCTTGCAGGAGCTCTTCAGCGGCAACCCACCAGGGCTGTGCCGTGCGTATTTATCGAGCCGTCCTCCTTTCCCCAGGGCGATGGAGTGAACGGGGACTAATGCTACAGCCTGGAATGTTGGCCGAGCTGCAGCATCCGAGGTGCTCAGGCTAAATTTCCATGATGCGAGTGGTGTCGTGGGGAGCTTTGAATAACTCCCTGTTTACATTGCAGGAAGAGAAAAGGGGACTGTGGTCAGAGAGAGGCTGGGGAAGATGGGCGGAGGGAGGGCAGAACAAGCCCTGTTTTTTGTTGTTGTAGTGTCAGTGCTTTCTCCTGTCTCTCTGTAAGCTTGTTAGAGACAGGCCTTGACACCTGTATTTGAGGAGTTTCTCCCATTCTTCTCTGCAGATCCTCTCAAGCTCTGTCAGGTTAGATGGGATTTTAAAGTCTCTCCAGAGATGTTAGATCGGGTTCAAGTCAGGGCTCTGGCTGGGCCACTCAAGGACATTCAGAGACTTGTCCCGAAGCCACTCCTGCAATGTCTTGGCTGTGTGTTTAGGGTTGTTGTCCTGTTGGAAAGTGAACCTTCGCCCCAGTCTGAGGTCCTGAGCGCTCTGGTGCAGGTTTTCATCAAGGATCTCTCTGTACTTTGCTCCGTTCATCTTTCCCTCGATCATGACTAGTCTCCCAGTCCTTGCCGCTGAAAAACATCCCCACAGCATGATGCTGCCACCACCATGCTTCACCGTAGGGATGGTGCCATGTTTCCTCCAGACGTGGCGCTTGGCATTCCGGCCAAAGACTTCAATCTTGGTTTCATCAGACTAGAGAATCTTGTTTCTCATGGTCTGAGAGTCCTTTAGGTGCCTTTTGGCAAACTCCAAGCGGGCTGTCATGTGCCTTTTACTGAGGAGTGGCTTCCACTCTACCATAAAGGCCTGATTGATGGAGTGCTGCAGAGATGGTTGTCCTTCTGGAAGGTTCTCCCATCTCCACAGAGGAACTCTGGAGCTCTGTCAGTGACCATTGGCCGGGCGGCCAGCTCTAGGAAGAGTCTTCGTGGTTCCAAACTTCTTCCATTTATGAATGCTCTGACATGCACTGTCAACTGTCTTTCCAAATAATGTCCAATCAATTTAATTTACCACAGGTGGACTCCAATCAAGTTGTAGAAACATCTCAATGATTATAAATGGAAACAGGATACACCTGAGCTCAATTTAGAGTCTAATAACAAAAGGTCTGAATACTTACACTACCGTTCAAAAGTTTGGGGTCACTTAGAAATGTCCTTGTTTTCGAAAGAAAATCCATTTTTTTGTCCATTTAAAATAACATCAAATTGATCAGAAATACAGTAGACATTGTTAATGTTGTAAATGGCTATTGTAGCTGGAAACTGCTGATTTTTTTTATGGAATATCTACATAGGCGGACAGAGGCCCATTATCAGCAACCATCAGTCCTGTGTTCCAATTGCACGTTGTGTTTGTTAATCCAAGTTTATCATTTTAAAAGGCTAATTGATCATTAGAAAACCCTTTTGCAATTATGTTAGCACAGCTGAAAACTGTTGTGCTGATTAAAGAAGCAATAAAACTGGCCGCCTTGAGACTAGTTGAGTATCTGGAGCATCAGCAATTGTGGGTTCAATTACAGAATCTAAATGGCCAGAAACAAATAACTTTCTTCTGAAACTTCTGAAAGTCTATTCTTGTTCTGAGAAATGAAGGCTATTCCATGCGAGAAATTGCCAAGAAACTGAAGATCTCGTACAACGCTGTGTACTACTCCCTTCACAGAACAGCGCAAACTGGCTCTAACCAGAATAGAAAGAGGTGTGGGAGGCCCCGGTGCACAATTTAGCAAGAAGACAAATACATTAGTGTCTAGTTTGAGAAACAGACGCCTCACAGGTCCTCAACTGGCAGCTTCATTAAATAGTACCCGCAAAACACCAGTCTCAACGTCAACAGTGAAGAGGCGACTCCGGGATGCTGACCTTCTAGGCAGAGTTACAAAGAAAAAGCCATATCTCACTGGCCAATAAAAAGAAAAGATTAAGATGGGAAAAAGAACACAGACACTGGACAGAGGAAGATTGGAAAAACATTTTATGGACAGACGAATCGAAGTTTGAGGTGTTCGGATCACAAAGAAGAACATTTGTGAGACGCAGACCAAATGAAAAGATGCTGGAGGAGTGCTTGATGCCATCTGTCAAGCATTGTGGAGGTAATGTGATGGTCTGGGGGTGCTTTGGTGGTGGTAAAGTGGGAGATTTGTACAGGGTAAAAGGGATCTTGAAGAAGGAAGACTCCATTTTGCAAAGCCATGCCATTATATTATTATTATTATTATTATACCCTGTGGACGGTGCTTGATTGGAGACAATTTCCTCCTACAACAGGACAATGAGCCAAAGCACAGCTCCAAACTATGCAAGAAGTATTTAGGGAAGAAGCAGTCAGCTGGTATTCTGTCAATAATGGAGTGGCCAGCACAGTCACCGGATCTCAACCCTATTGAGCTGTTGTGGGAGCAGCTTGACAGTATGGGACGTAAGAAGTGTCCATCAAGCCAATCCAACTTGTGGGAGGTGCTTCAGGAATCATGGGGTGAAATCTCTTCAGATTACCTCAACAAATTGACAATTAGAATGCCAACGGTCTGCAAGGCTGTAATTGCTGCAAATGGAGGATTCTTTGACGAAAGTGGAGTTTGAAGGACACAATTATTATTTATATTAAAAATCATAATTTCTAACCTTGTCAATGACTACATTTCCTATGCATTTTGCTATATTTCCTATTCAAACTCATTTGAAGGACATTTCTAAGTGAACCCAAACTTTTGAACGGTAGTGTATATAAGCCATTTCAGTTTTTTATTTTTTATACATTTGCAAAATTTTCTAAAAACCTGTTTTCGCGTTGTCATCATGTGGTATTGTGTGTAGATTGAGATGTTTTATTTATTTAATCCATTTTATAATAAGGCTGTAACGTAACAAAATGTGGATAAAGTCAAAGGGTCTGAATACTTTCCGAATGCACTTTCCAAAGGTCCCCAAGAACAGTTGCCTGCATCATTCTTAAATGGAAGAAGTTTGGAACCACCAAGACTCTTCCTAGAGGTGGACGCTCGGCCAATCTGGGGCGAAGGACCTCAGACTGGGGTGAAAGTTCACCTTCCAACAGGACAATGACCCTAAGCACACAGCCAAGACAACGCAGGAGTGGCTTCGGGACAAGTCTCTGAATGTCCTTGAGTGGCCCAGCCAGAGCTCAGACTTGAACCCGATCGAACATCTCTGGAGAGACCTGAAAATAGCTGTGCAGCAACGCTCCCCATCCAACCTGACAGAGCTTGAGAGGATCTGCAGAGAAGAATGGGAGAAACTACCCAAATACAGGTGTGCCAAGCTTGTAGCATCATACGAGAAGACTCGATGCTGTAATCGCTGCCAAAGGTGCTTCAACCAAGTACTGAGTAAAGGGTCTGATTTTTATGTCATTATGGGGTATTGTGTGTAGATTGATGAGGGGAAAAAACTAATTTTAATAAATTTTAGAATAAGGCTGTAACGTAACAAATGTGGAAAAAATGTCAAGGGGTCTGAATACTTTCCGAAGGCACTGTATATACATATGTAAACAGAAATACCTTATTTACGTAAGTATTCAGACCCTTTGCTATGAGACTCAAAATTGAGCTCAGGTGCGTCCTGTTTCCATTGATCATCCTTGAGATGTTTTCTACATCTTGATTGGAGTCCACCTGTTTTAAATTCAATTGATTGGACATGATTTGGAAAGGAACACACCTGTCTATAAAAGGTCCCACAGTTGACAGTTCATGTCAAAGCAAGAACCAAGCCATGAGGTTGAAGGAATTGTCTGTAGAGTTCTGAGACAGGTTTGTGTCGAGGCACAGATCTGGGGAAGTGTACCCCAAAAACGTATTCAGACCCTGTACTGAGTAAAGGGTCTGAATACTTATGTAAATGTGATATTTCCGTTTAATTTCTTTTTATATATATATTTTTAAACATTTCTAAAAACCTGTTTTTGCTTTGTCATTATGGGGTATTGTGTGTAAATTGATGAGGGGGGAAACAATTGAATCCATTCTAGAATAAGGCTGTAACGTAACAAAATGCGGAAAAAGTCAAGGGGTCTGAATATGCTGTACATACACACTTAAAGGGGAACTGCACCCGCTGATTTGGCTTTGTTTTTTGGCTTGCTCCTCAAGAAACGTTGGCGGCCATGACATAAGCCAAACGTGAGTTGGCTTAGTGCTGTGGTATAATGTGGGTGTTTCTTGGGTGAATCCTTACCACCACCAAGACACACCCATCTGTCAGAACCTTGCCCGTAGGCTGTTTCTCCCCACTCAATCACAACAAACACACCTCCTGCAGGTTGAGTTCAATAACCACAGGCAGATGTATGGTGAGATGCTGAAGGGAGCTTTGAATAAGTCGGTAGCCTACAGAGTAATATGAGAAGAATGCCATTGCTGAATTTATGTAGATATTCGAAACTAAGTGTTTTGATAACTTTCAAAGTAGTAACCGGTCAATGTAGAATAAACAACCCTTTACATAATACCATAGAAGCAGTGTTATGCTAATATATCAATGTGCACCTTTCATGTTTCTTTGTAATTCCCAGCCGATACAGATACTGTGCCTATCGGCATTTTGTCTGGTGGTAATGGGGCTACCTTGGCAAAACATGTCAGAGTGGTGTCTGGTATACCACAGGAGTTCCCAGATCCTGGTTCAAAATACACAGGGTTTTCTCCCTCCCCATATTGACTGATACCATTCAATTCAATAATAAAAAAAGACAATTCAAGTAAAAGTTGTCTATTAAAATGTTAATGCCAAGTGCCAGGTCTCTCTCCATTTAGAGACATCAGTATCAAGCCCGTCTGTCAGTCTGGACTTCATCACATCATCTTGCAAGTCTCCATGTGCTGGCTCCATACATGTTTCTGTGAACACACACACACATAGTCACTGTTCTATTACCAATGGCAGTTAGGTAATATACGACACACAAACAGGTACTATGTTGAAGTTCGAACAGGTCAGATAAAACCTAACCAATTATGTTCTCCCCATCAAACGACTGAGGCTGCCGTCTAGTAAAAGCATCTCCAGTCCATCTGTAGAAATAGGCAGAGTTGATGCAGAGTTCATCAGTGACACATGGAATGAAAATGGACATGTGTGCTGTACTGTGTTATTAGTAATCACCTCATTGTGGATGTTTTGAGTGGATGTGTTGAGCGTCAGGTCTTTCTGCATCTCATGCATCTGTAAACACATACACACAGTCACTGTTCTATTACCAATGGCAGTTAGGGATGGGTGATATCTGACACACAAACATATACAGTTGAAGTCGGAAGTTTACATTCACCTTAGCCAAATACATTTAAACTCAGTTTTTCACAATTCCTGACATTTAATCCTAGTAAGAATTCCCTGTCTTAGGTCAGTTAGGATCACCACTTTATTTTAAGAATGTGAAATGTCAGAATAATAGTAGAGTGATTTATTTCAGCTTTTATTTCTTTCATCACATTCCCAGTGGGTCAGAAATGTATATACACTCAATTAGTATTTGGTAGCATTGCCTTTACATTTTTGAACTTGGGTCAAACGTTTCGGGTAGCCTTCCACAAGCTTCCCACAATAAGTTGGGTGAATTTTGGCCCATTCCTCCTGACAGAGCTGGTTTAACTGAGTCAGGTTTGTAGTCCTCCTTGCTCGCACACGCTTTTTCAGTTCTGCCCACACATTTTCTATAGGCTTGAGGTCAGGGCTTTGTGATGGCCACTCCAATACCTTGACTTTGTTGTCCTTAAACCATTTTGCCACAACTTTGGAAGGATGCTTGGGGTCATTGTCCATTTGGAAGACCCATTTGCGACCAAGCTTTAACTTCCTGACTGATGTGTTGAGATGTTGCTTCAATATATCCACATAATTTTCCTTCCTCATGATGCCATCTATTTTGTGAAGTGCACTAGTCCCTCCTGCAGCAAAGCACCCCCACAGCATGATGCTGCCACCCCCGTGCTTCACGGTTGGGATGGTGTTCTTCGGCTTGCAAGCCCTCCCTTTTTTCCTCCAAACATAACGATGGTCATTATGGCCAAACAGTTCTATTTTTGTTTCATCAGACCAGAGGACATTTCTCCAAAAAGTACGATCTTTGTCCCCATGTGCAGTTGCAAACCGTAGTCTGGCTTTTTAATGGCGGTTTTGGAGCAGTGGCTTCTTCCTTGCTGAGCGGCCTTTCGGGTTATGTCGATATAGGACTCGTTTTACTGTGGATATAGATACTTTTGTACCTGTTTCCTCCAGCATCTTCACAAGGTCCTTTGCTGTTGTTCTGGGATTGATTTGCACTTTTCACACCAAAGTACGTTCATCTCTAGGAGACAGAATGCATCTCCTACCTGAGCAGTATGACCGCTGCGTGGTCCCATGGTGTTTATATTTGTGAACTATTGTTTGTACAGATGAACGTGGTACCTTCAGGCGTTTGGAAATTGCTCCCAAGGATGAACCAGACTTGTGGAGGTCTACAATTTTTTTTTCTGAGGTCTTGGCTGATTTCTTTTGATTTTCCCATGATGTCAAGCAAAGAGGCACTGAGTTTGAAGGTAGGCCTTGAAATACATCCACAGGTACACCTCCAATTGACTCAAATGATGTCAATTAGCCTATCAGAACCTTCTAAAGCCATGCCATCATTTTCTGGAATGTTCCAAGCTGTTTAAAGGCACAGTCAACTTAGTGTATGTAAACTTCTGTCCCACTGGAATTGTGATACAGTGAATTATAAGTCAAATAATCTGTTTGTAAACAATTGTTGGAAAAATTACTTGTGTCATGCACAAAGTAGATGTCCTAACCGACTTGCCAAAACTATAGTTTGTTAACAAGAAATTTGTGAAGTGGTTGAAAAACCAAGTTTTAATGACTCCAACCTAAGTGTATGTAAACTTCCGACTTCAACTGTACTATGTTGAAGTTTGAACAGGTCAGACTAAACCTACCTAATTCTGTTCTCCCCATTCACGACTGTTGGTTAGCAGGCAAGAGGTGAGGCTGGAGGTGAGGTCTTTACCAGAGCCCCATTGATGGGCATAGCAGCATGGATCACCTCCTGGCCCCTCATCAAAGATACTGGTCGGACAGACACAGACCGACAGAAAGACAGAGCACTGAATACATTATCAGTGGTGGTTATGATTAGCCTAGTGGAACCAACCTGATCGCTGCGTTCACCTTTTTATTTCACTTCAGATATCATAAAATAGAATGGTGAACACAGCGATCAGGCTGGTTCCACCAGACTAGGTTATGCCCTGGACATTATATTCATCAAAGAAGTAGAAAATAAGCAACAAATAATGTCAGTTTACATTAATTATGTTTCACAATTGGGCTATCAAATGAATCAAAGTAAGAAGCGGGTTACCTTCTGTATTTGTACAAATGATGAGCAGTGAAAGCTGTTGCCGCTGACAGATGAAGGTTGCTGGCCGGATACTTTCCAACATGTGGCTGACTGTTCCATTCATAGGAATGCTCACAGGGAAGGCATATCTGCATGATGCTGATGAGGGCCCCCTTGCTGGTCTTCTCTATGCTGCATGTTCGGCTGCAAACTGAACATCTCTCGAACAACTGTAGCAGGCAATCTAATGAGATGGTGTAGACTGGGAGGGCCTGTGACAGGGTGATATAATAGACAGACAAGTGGTAAATAGCTTTTTGTTCTAAAGAAAAGACAAAGCTTTTTGGTAATGCACTTCACAACCAAAATGTCTCTACTGTTTGTATCTGCTTGGCTGGGGAATTAGCCTACTAGTTTATCAAGACGGGTATTTTTTAATACAACTTTTCACATAGCACACATTATCTGTCATTGTTGATAAAGCTGTCCATATCATCAGGGCACAATTATAAACATAGCTTGAGAAATAACGTAATCTCGTTTGGAAGCTAATTCTATGCTTTACAGATTTAGACTGACTAGCTCCAGATTGGATTAGAGTCAGGCCGGTGACACTGTTACACTATGCAACCAACTGTGACATGTTTTGTTATGTCCCTGGGTTGGTTTGAGTTTGTTGCTGCTAGTTAGTACACTGTTGTAGTCAGACATGAGTGAGCTAGTACCACCATAGCTGCATCCAATATTTATTTGTGCCCCTCAGAGGCTGTGACGGTTTCGTCTAAATTACACTAACTTAGTGGCATGGAAATACGATGACATTGCTAAAGTAGCCAAATAATTAGTAGGAAACAACTTTGCCGTATTATGTCATCAAATTTACTTTAGAGAGATGCCAATGTTGTCATTACTGTTACTAGCAAAAGTTTGTCAAAAATAGCTAGCAATGCTAATGTTAGCTGGCTAAAATATGGTGGTCCCCTCAATCTTAGTTAGCTGGCTAAAGTTATACTGCATCTAAAGTCAGTCTGGCGACATCACAATCATGACAAAAGGTTTTCCTACTAATTATTTGCCTTCGCTTTGAAGTTATTGTGTTCCAAGACAAATCTGAGTTGTATTGAGGTAGGCTAACGTTAGGCAGCTAGCGAGCTAGGTAGCTAGCGAGTTAGGTTAGTTAGATAGCTTGTTAGCTAACGTTGCTTGGGTAGTTAGCTAGCTAACATCAGCTATGCTAGCGATGATAGTGATAATGATGATCAAAATATACATAACCAGCAGTCTATGATTTAGCTACTGGTATAATCACCACCACTGGGGACCAACGAACTCCAACCACCTATTCCGCATGATAGCGTCCTTCGGCAGGGCATGCAAACCATAGTTGGTCAATCCGTATAGGGCTTTTCGGTCTCAAACGGCCCTGATCCTTTGAACGTGTTGGGGGCGATTGAACATAACGTAGCAGGCGTAAAAGAAACAACAAGAAACAAAGGAAACAACAGAGCCCCATTCAATGAAGGGAAGCGAAGTGAGCAGAGGGGTGATTTGCACATGGAGCTTGGCGAAAGAGAGCATGATTTGTTGACATAATTGTAATTCCAAAATTTGTTTTAGATGAGACTGATTTTATATCTTAAATGATCCTATTTACACTTCGTAGTACATTTTGACACTAGAATAAATGTTTCTGACTCGATGCCACACAGGCCGTTTTCAAAGGGATTAGTTGTTTTTAGAGGCAGTCGCTCTTTAATGACTGCTGCTGTGGTATGATCAGAATGCCCATGTCTTCACTGTCAGCGCTGTGCTTGTCAGGGCAGGGGGACTGGGAGAGCGGGCCTGCTGGGACAAACAACATGGCAGGGGAATCACTCGGCACATTCTGTTCTTACTGACTGACTGGCTGGCTGATTGTTTGACTGACTATTGTGACTTACTGGATAGCTGACTGACTTGCTAGCTGACTGACTGGTGTGACTGACTGACAGGCTAGCTGACTGACTGGTGTGACTGACTGACAGGCTGACTGACAGGTGTTAGTGAGGAGTTATTCTCACCGGCCCCGGCCGTATCCTGAACCTGAACAGGCCATTTGCTGTTTAGTCACTTTAAAAGATGCATCGCTGAAACCTATTATGAGTCATGCATTCAAAGTAGGCCTACAGTAGCATTCTCTTTCTCTGTTCCCTTTCTCATTTTTTACTTTCTATACTTTCTATTTTTACACTGTCTCGGGTGTGGGTGTGTGCGCACACATGCAATTTTGTACTCTTAAGTATTGTTAACCAGTATTGAATTTTCTTCCTGTATATAACACAGGTTAGGCTACTGACGGTAGAAAGAGGCTATTTGCGTGAGTCTAATCCCTATCATTAGATGTATGCTGTGAACCTCTTAGGGCGGCCCTATGTGTTGTCAAAACATAAAACACTTAGTGACAGTGGTCTCTCGACCGCCATACGTTCCCTCTGTTCTCCCCCGTTCTGTGCCATTTGGGACACAGTGCCTCTGATTGAACCGTTTACCATGCAGGGAGGTTATTATTAAACCGTGCCGTCACATCATTGGCAAGCAGCGAAAGGAAAGCGAGCTGCAGGCAGGCATGCCAGGGGGGCTGTTTTCACCTTGGAGCACAGACTGAGGCTCAGCCGGGGCAGATAGGAAGCGAGAGGATGCGCTAGAGGTCAAGACATCCCCGTGGATACACCCCGCTTGTTTATGTAGCTGCTCCAGACCCACTTCCTCCCTCCCTCCCTCTCTCGGCCTTCTCAATCAACGTACTGCACACAGCTAGCTACAGTGTAGACTGTACATGCATTATAACACACCCATAATACAAGTCTGTCTACAGCTCTCTCAAATGCATGTGCATAGTGTGTACACACAGCACACTCACACACACACACACACAGCCGGGGGTGCGATAACTTTTCTGTCACGCAGTGTCAAGCTCATTCGAGACCATTCTCTAAGCTTCTCTCAGAGATTGCTGCTGCACATAAACAGACTGGATGAGGATCAGTCATTTTGTTTATGCACCATTCTCCTTCAAACCCAGTCTCAGTGGGTGTCTGGGCTTTTAAAAAAAAATAGAGACCTGTTGTTCTGCTTCCCGATCGATATCATAAGAGGTGTTCAAACTGAGCTCAACGCTGCTTTCTATTACATTTAGCAGAACGTAGCTCTTCGCGTTGCTGCGTTTATCTGCGGCTGAAGGTAGCCTTAGACCTGCAGAGAAAATAACTATACTTTCAGTGTAGGTTTTAGAAACCTAATGGCTTGTTCGGGGGGAAAAAAGCCTGGTCATTTCAGTTGAACCATAAGTAACTACACTTTTGCAGAGAGAATCGACCTTGCTGGAGGTTGGTTGGAACACAGGCTGTAATGTGAGAGTGACTTTATGTGCACTGATTGACTTATTTCAAAGCAGCCGTACTGTGTTTGAACACGGGGCCAAAGGCAATTAAGAGAAACCGCTGTGCTAGCTGGTACGTAGACATTGGCAGAGGCAGAGGACATGGAAGAAGGCATTTAAGACAGCTGGGTGTGTGTGTATATATATATTTGCGAGAGAAAAAAAATGGGGGATTGGAAGTGATGCAGACAATTACATTGGTGGAAGTTACAATCTATCTGCAATATTAAAGCTGATCTACTCCTCCCCCCCACACCAAAATAAAAAAAAGACAGCTGGGTCATGTTCTGTAAGGGAGAAAAGATATTGGAACAGGGAGGTACTTAGTACCTACCTGTCTAGTGACAACATATAATTTTTGTTGCAAAACATTTTGCTACGGTGTGCACTACTGAACACAACCTTGGATAGGATCGTTCTGTATTGTACTCTGTTCTACTCATTATCTGTAATGTCTCACAGTACAGTGTCCCTCTGTGCGCTTTGTGGTAGAGACATGGGGCTCTTCTTGGGTGACCTTGCAGAACACAACATATGCTCGGATGAACACCGTCCGCTCAGCTCCTAGTGCTGCTGTAACGTAACAGACATAGCAAAGGTCAAGTTCAGGACAAACTGCATTAGCCTCTGGGTGAAATCCCACTGGTCGGGTCTTGATTATCACTGATGGTGATTGAATATTGACCCTGGCCCCTGGCCTCCTGCATGGCTGAATCATAGTCTGGTAGGGGCCACATTCCAATAATACCAAGCAGCAGCATCCTTTCCTATGGCCTATTTCCTTGTGCTCACTGATTTAAACAGACTTGATGGAGTTAGACTAAGCATCATGGCATGAAAACAGCAGAAACATGATTCCGTGTTGCTTGTAGGCCAACAGTCCTGTCGAATCAGTGCAGGGTTTACAGTAAGTACATTGCAAAGGAAACCATGAAGAGTATTGGGATGAAGCCTAGTTGCATCTTTGTGTCTGCAACAGGGGAGGTTGCTGCGTTTGGTGTCAGGCTGGGGGAGTAAGGCAGGACTGTAATTGTGGCACTGCTCTGCTGGAATGGCGACCCTGTCATTGTGGTGCTGGCAACCCCATAGACAGACGAAGCCCACATTTTAGGACCCGCCCGAGATCAGAGCTAGCTAGGCTATTCCTCTGGGCTCAGTGGCATATTTCTAAACCATTCCGCTCCTTTAAAGAGTAACGTTACAGTACTAATGACTCATCATACAGAAGGATGGAAATAGCCTTATTCTATGCCAGGGGTTTGTATCTATATACAATACGGTGCCTACATGTGCATGCGATAGCTGCAATAAGATATGATTTGATTATGTCCACTCTTTGCCTAGATGACTACCAGCAGGCATATAGTGGATTATATGTGTTGCGTTTGGTGATAGCGGTTGTAAGCTTTAGTTGAAACTGTCTTTTAAATTGTTTATTTTCTTTTTATACCACCCTCTGTAGGTGTGAATGGGACCTCTGTATGTTTAGGCTTCTATTTGTTTCTGTTGACAAGTTTGGTAACAGAGGGCCTGGGTATTGCTTTGCTTCACGGGCTCTTTGCACAGCGTCTGGAAATAAAATCTAAGCGGAACTCCACTGTCACCATGGAGAGAGACAGAGCCCAGTCAGAAACAAAACTTTATATTCTAGCTTTTGGAATGCTTTGGGAATGACACTGGGAAGCTAGGATATAACTTGGTGTCCTCTTTCTCTGTCCCTCTCTCTCTTCCATTCTCTCTCTGTCTCCTCTTTGTCCATGGCAGCTCCTGGAACTGTTTGACAGCGAGGACCCCCGGGAGAGGGACTTCCTGAAGACTGTCCTGCATCGGATCTACGGGAAGTTCCTGGGGTTGCGGGCTTTCATCAGGAAGCAGATCAACAACATCTTCTTGCGGTGAGTGAATAGTGAAGTGCCCCTCGTTCACAGAAACAAACAGCAGGGCCTCCTTCAGAGACCCACACAGGGATCCGTCAAACTGGGTTTAAACCCCCCGCAGCTCGGCCCATACAAGGTCCATGGCCGTATTCATTAGGGCCTACCGTAGCAAAACGTTTCGCAACGGAATAGAAATTAGCATTTATCATTGGACGAGTTCAGGTAGTCCACGCTTGTTGCCTAATGAATACGACCCTTGTGTTTTTCTCCAGTTGGCTCTTTTTACAATGTGAGCACTGACGACCTCCTCTTTTCACACCGCAACCACCCGTATGTCTCTGAAATCCCACACCTGTCATTTAGCTTCCCCTCTTCTTTCTGTCAATGCCCTGGCTGAGAAGGGGAACTGTGCTGCTGTGAGTGTTTCCTTGGCAGGCTTTCCCAGCCATGCTCTTTCAGACAGAAACAGCAGCAGCGGCTTGGGGACATCTGGTAGATAGACTACGTCAGACCCCACAGCACATCTGGTGTCAGTGCACAGAAAATGTCCTTTGGTCATAGGGTCAAAAGTCAAACGGGACTCTCATAAAGGATAGTTTTAGACTTTCTAGATGCAGTACTATGATGACAGTAGAGTCATTATTTTGGATTGCAATAATGTTGAGCTTTTCTCAATCCTTCGGGCTCCACTCCTAACCCCAAACATAATGTCTCATCTCAAGTCACGACCACTAGCAAAACAGTACCTCCATTCGCATTACTCAAGTATATTAAAAAAAGAAAAGAATCATGTGACACAGAAGCACAGCAGAGATTCCTGTTGCTCTGGTTACAGAGAAACGCTTTACTCATTGTTGATTTTGGGAGGGGCCCGCTCGACATTGACCATCTGCCGCCGGGATTAAAAATGCCATCGGAGGGCATTCAAGTGCTCCATTCGAGCCTCCATGCCCTCTGCACGGTCTGACTGGCAGGGCAGTGCCAATGGCTTCCAGACAGCCCAAAATGGGTCACCCAAAAAAATAATTGTTTAGGGGGGGTGAGCTCTGTTCGGGCTGTTGGGTCTACTGCTCTGCTTTCTGCAAATGAGGTGGGGGGGGTTAGTTGGGTTAGGAGCGCTACAGAGGCTGAGCACATTTTACATCTTTTACACGTTGTGATTCGACTCGGTGAGCATCAATGTTAGCATCTATTTTAGCCTTCCTAATGCACTGTCTTACTCTCTCTGCTCCATTGTGTCCAATCAGAGCCATATGCTCCGCTAGTTGCTGTGTAGTAATTTGAAGTTTGATGATGGTGTGTGTTTGTGTTGTCTGATTCTGGTAGGTTCATCTACGAGACCGATCACTTCAATGGAGTGGCCGAGCTCCTGGAGATACTGGGGAGGTGAGTCCAGAGTTTTTTGTGGTGTGATTTCAAGCATGCATCGACAGCATCAACATATATCAAGGATCTTTGACTCTAGCTGCATGCTGCACAAAACTGCAGCAGCACAGCAAGCACATTACATTTTATTAGGTGGAACTAGGACATGAAACCATGTACACTCATATGCCATAATATCTCCATTTGAGCTAATATTCTCATATCGATACACTAGAAGTTCCCTTTAGTGTTTCTACAGGCCGCTCTGCTGTTAACACTTTAAAACCACAGAATTCTGGGAATCTCAGTCGCAGCTGGGGGCGCTTCCTGTTTAAAAAATATTATGCGTTATTTTGTTCAACAGTGAAATGTCTCCCTGGTTCTAGCTATGAATACTCATCTCTCTCTGCCTCTCAGACCACCCACCCTGCCCTCCGTATTGTGTGTGTGTGTGTGTGTGTGTGTGTGTGTGTGTACTGTCTCTCATGCATGTGTGTTTGCTAATGTTTGCCTCTCAAGGCGATGATTGATTGGAGCGTTGTTTTTGTATATCCGCAGCATCATCAATGGCTTTGCACTGCCGTTGAAGGCGGAACACAAGCAGTTCCTGATGAAGGTGCTCATCCCCATGCACACCGCCAAAGGACTGGCCCTGTTCCACGCACAGGTAACCAAACACCTAATACAAGATCAATAAATAACCCATTTTAAGAGTTTGCTTTAACTACTCTCTCTCAGAAGACAACCATTCTTCTATTTTTAGCACCTATCTAAATCTGAAAAATATAACTGGCATAATGTGGGTTTTAAAGTGAAATATAGGTAAAATGTTATACAATAGTATGATGTGGTAATTAGCTTAGCTACCCGGTTGTTCTGTCAAGTCAGTCTTTGTGAACAGTAGATGATGTAGAAGCCTGTGTAAGCATAACTCTCATGAGCTAAAATGAAGTGCTAAAAAAAAAGAGCCTTGGACAACAGTGTCATCTAGTGGCCGTATTATACACTTGAAAGTGTACAAAACATTAGGAACACCTGCTCTTTCCATGACATAGACTGACCAGGTGAAAGCTATGATCCCTTATTGATGTCACCTGTTAAATCCACTTAAATCAGTGTAGATGAAGGGGGCCAGACCGGTTAAAGAAGGATTTTTAAGCCTTGGGACAATTGAGACATATGTGTATGTGTGCTATTCAGAGGGTGAATGGGCAAGACAACATTTTAAAGTGCTTTTGAATGGGGTATGGTAGAAGGTACCAGGCGCACCGGTTTGAGTGTGTCAAGAACTGCATTGCTGCTGGGTTTTTCACTCTCAACAGTTTCCGATGTGTATCAAGAATGGTCAACCACCCAAAGGACATCCAGCCAACTTGACTGTGTGAAACATTGGAGTCAACATGAGCCAGCATCCATGTGGACCACTTGACACCTTGTAGAGTCCATGCCCTGACGAATTGAGGCTGTTCTGAGTGAAAAAAGGGGTGCAACTCAATATTAGGAAGGTGTTCCTAATGTTTTGTACACTCGGTGGATAGTACACACCACATTGGAATGTTTCTGTTAACAATAAGTACGTAAGCTCACTTGCCTGTTCTTTGTCCTTTCAGCTGGCCTACTGTGTTGTCCAGTTCCTGGAGAAGGACCCCACCCTCACCGAACCGGTACTCTAACTAACTAACTAACTAACATTCCTTACATTCTACTATGGGGACACTACGTTCCCATACGGAAAAGTAATATATGGCTATAGATACACTACCGGTCAAAAGGTTTAGAACACCTACTCATTCAAGGGTTTTTCTTTATTTGTACTATTTTCTACATTGTAGAATAATAGTGAAGACATAAACTATGAAATAACACATGGAATCATGTATTAACCAAAAAAGTGTTAAACAAATATATTTTATATTTGAGATTCTTCAAAGTAGCCACCCTTTGCCTTGATGACAGCTTTGCACACTCTTGGCTTCATGAGGTAGTCACCTGGAATGTATTTCAATTAATAGGTGTGTCTTGTTAAAAGCTAATTTGTGGAATTTCTTTCCTTCTTAATGCGTTTGAGCCAAGTGTTGTGACAAGGTAGGGTTGGTATACAGAAGATAGCCCTATTTGGTAAAAGACCAAGTCCATATTATGGCAAGAACAGCTCAAATAAGCAAAGAGAAACGACAGTCCATCATTACTTTAAGGCATGAAGGTCAGTCAATCCGGAACATTTCAAGAACTTTGAAAGTTTCTTCAAGTGCAGTCGCAAAGATCATCAAGCGCTATGATGAAACTGGCTCTCATGAGGACCGCCACAAGAAAGGAAGACCCAGAGTTACCTCTGCTGCAGAGGATAAGTTCATTAGAGTTACCAGCCTCAGAAATTGCAGCCCAAAGAGATTATTGAAGTTAGCATGCCATGAGTCATAAGTCATATTATTTTTAAAATATGACAATATTGTGAAATGCTCATTTGCAATTGATGAACAAAAAGCTACTCACCAGTTATTGCGGTCACTTTTTCAGGATCCAATCAGTCTTTTTTCTCCCCATCTTCTCCCCTTTTAGCTTTGCCTTCTAGAATTGTCACAGCTAGGGCTGTTGCGGTGACCGTATTACCGCCACACCGGCGGTCACCAGTCATGAAGACAGTCAAATTCCACGTGACCATTTAGTCACGGTAATTAGGCTTCTCCAAGCTCTGATGCTGCTGATGGTCATTAGTAACCTACCAAACTTGCTAACTGCCTGGTACTCAGCACTCTATTGTCCCTCTAATCACTCTGACGTCAATGCAAATCTAATCGAAAATCTAATCAAACACTTCATGAGAGCCCATGAGCTCATGTTGCGCAACATTTCTGTAGGCTATGCAATTGTGTAAGAAAACAGAGTGATGGCCTCTATTTAAAAGAGGAGGATCCCATCAGATTTCTATAGGCTAGGCCTACTATATTTATTTCTCAACTTTCCTAATAAACTCAGCAAAAAAAGAAATGTCCCTTTTTCAGGACCCTGTCTTTCAAAGATAATTAATAAAAATCCAAATAACTTCACAGATCTTCATTGTAAAGGTTTTAAACACTGTTTCCCATCCTTGTTCAATGAACCATAAACAATTAATGAACTGACTCTGAAAAACACCAAAAGAAAGATGGCCTGGGTCCCTGCTCATTTGCGTGAACGTGCCTTAGGCATGCTGCAAGGAGGCATGACGACTGCAGATGTGGCCAGAGAAATATATTGCCGTACTGTGAGACGTCTAAGACAGCACTACAGGGAGACAGGACGGACAGCTGGTGGTCCTCGCATTGGCAGACCACGTGTAACAGCACCTGCACAGGATCGGTACATCTGAACATCACACCTGCGGGACAGGTACAGGATGGCAACAACAACTGCCCGAGTTACACCAGGAACGCACAATCCCTCCATCAGTGCTCAGACTGTCCGCAATAGGCTGAGAGAGGCTGGACTGAGGGCTTGTAGGCCTGTTGTAAGGCAGGTCCTCACCAGACAGCACCGGCAACAATGTCGCCTATGGGCACAAACCCACCGTAGCTGGACCAGACAGGACTAGCAAAAAGTGCTCTTCACTGACGAGTCGCGGTTTTGTCTCACCAGGGGGGATGGTCGGATTCGCGTTTATCGTCGAAGGGGCCTGTACTCTGGAGCAGGATCGATTTGGAGGTGGAGGGTCCGTCATGGTCTGGGGCGGAGTGTCACAGCATCATCGGACTGAGCTTGTTGTCATTGTAGGTAATCTCAACGCTGTGCGTTACAGGGAAGACATCCTCCTCCCTCATGTGGTACCCTTCCTGCTGGCTCATCCTGACATGACCCTCCAACATGACAATGCCACCAGCCATACTGCTCGTTCTGTGCGTGATTTCCTGCAAGACAGGAATGTCAGTGTTCTGCCATGGCCAGCGAAGAGCCCGGATCTCAATCCCATTGAGCACGTCTGGGACCTGTTGGATCGGAGGGTGAGGGCTAGGGCCATTCCCCCCAGAAATGTCAGGGAACTTGCAGGTGCCTTGGTGGAAGAGTGGGGTAACATCTCACAGCAAGAACCGGCAAATCTGGTGCAGTCCATGAGGAGGAGATGCACTGCAGTACTTAATACAGCTGGTGGCCACACCGGATACTGAATGTTACTTTACTGTTAGTCACATGTCTGTGGAACTTGTTCAGTTTATGTCTCAGTTGTTGAATCTTGTTATGTTCATACAAATATTTACACGTTAAGTTTGCTGAAAACGCAGTTGACAGTGAGAGGACTTTTCTTGCTGAGTTTATTAAGCACATTGTTTATCTTTACAACAGGAGTATAGCCTACCTGGCTGGCATGAAAATGAACCACAGGAAAAGTGTCCTCCATTTGCTATTTTAAGTGCTGTTTCGAAACAGGTGCATAATAATGGTCCATTCTAAACAAAACTAATTTCACACATATATTATTTAGTATATGTAAAGACTATTAAATCAAGAATAGTCTGATGGGTGACAATATTAGCCTATCACTTGTGAATGATATATTATCACTTGTGAATGATGCCCAACATAAGAAACTGCCTTTTGTTTTGCAACTTTTTCTAATCATAGTCGCACACCTCATGTAGCCTAGGCCGTACATTTCACATTTTAGTCATTTTAGCAGACGCTCTTATCCAGAGCGACTTACAGTTAGTGAGTGCATACATTTTTTTTTTCATACAGTAGGCCTATATGTTTTGATAAGGTTTGTATCACAACTAAAGTGGCCAAATAACTTCTTAATTTAAGCACATTAATCCGCTTTACAAGGGGTTTAGAGGCTAACTGGCATAGATAAGCAGTGTGTTTCAAGTTTGGGGAAGATAATTTATCATAAAAATACACCTTTATAATAAAATCATTACATGCATAATTGCATTTGCGGTCACTTTTGATAATGGTGTTTTCCCGCTAATGGAACATTTGCGCATATAGCCTACTGCCATGTGCGCATTGCTGCGCTTATAATGTGAAGAAATAGCCTAATAGTTTATAAACGTTCTGATCTGTTGTGTCAGCCACATTGCATCAAATATTTTTTTTTTACTATTGGTTGTATTAATTTGGGTTCTATTGCACCCCACCACTGTCCCAGACTATGTTTGGAATATTTATTTATTGCATAGAATAGGTCTAATTGTGTACTATGGGGGATAGTAGATTGAAATAGGCTAGTGCTTTTGCTGTTCATTAGGCCTACTCATCTTGGTGGCTGATGAAAAGTAAATGTGGACAGTTCTTCCAATATCTTCCATATGCACCTCGAAATTGGATAAGGATGTGCGCAGTTGCATCCCCGATGTGTCTTGTTTTCACTTGTAGCCTGTGAGAAAGACCCGATGACGTGATGGAGAGCCATGTGAGTGAGGTGCTTCGGATTGCGCAGGGCACAACGCAGCACTGCGGGCCGCAAAAGGCATGGATTCTTTTAGGGTGCATTACGACCACAAATGGGATTCCGCCATGAAATTCAAGGCATTATCAAGTGCTTGTCAAATTGTGAATGAGAGACTTGAATTGTGTACAGCCTGTGCAAAAAACAAAGCAGATTTCATGCCTTTCAAGTAATTTTTTTCAGATCATCATTAGTCTCATCATGCAGCCTTACAATGTATTAAAAATCTAAATATATAGCCCAACGTTTGTAGAACAACTAAAGTTACATAAATAACTCTAAATTAAGCATATATGAGGGACCTATTTCTTTGTTAACTGCTCAACACAGAATAGCCTCATGTGCGCACTCCCTCAAATCCTTTGGAGAAAATATTTATATTTTATTCAGCTTTGTTCAATTGTATTCTTCATACTATAAAATAATGCCTCGGGATTCTAAGAAAATCTTGTCTGCAAAATGAACTAGTGTAGCCCACAGCCATTTGGCATAGCCACAACATCAGGACATAACATAAGGACAACTCAGAGTATGCTATTATTTTCTTCTGAAATAGACTACATTTTCTTCATATCATGCTTCTTTAGACCTGTCTAAAATAAATAATGGATTTATTGTGATGGGGTAGGCTATATTACATGGATTTATTATACTTTTCATAACGTAGATGTTCCAAAGGTCTGCATCAGTGTCTTGTAGGCTATGTGTGGAAGCCAGGAGATGCTAAATGTGTTTATGTTAATTTACGGTCAATTACCGTGAGACCGACAGTTTGCTTGACAATCACCGGCTGACTAAATTTCGTGACCGCCACAGCCCTAGACACAGCCAGATATTTACATTTGAGTTAGGTCTGGAGATAATGACTGTTTTATCTGTACAACGCTACAAATAATACATACATATACATACTGTACCACAGCCATTGTCGCATAGAATTGGAATGAGTAGAATGGACATTCTCATCCGAAAGTGTTGGTTTGGGTGAACAGCAAGTAGCCTCTTTTCACAGGCGATGTATCTCCAACACAACGCCTGTTATCCTTTATATGTGCATTCTGAGAGGGAGACACCAAAAAAAGTACCCAATGTGATTGAGCCTGAGAGCTCCTCCCTGATCTAAGGGCCTATGCCCATTCTAGTAATTCTAATTCTACGGTCTAGACAATCTCTGTACATAACTCTCAGGTTGCTTTTCAGCAACATGCCAACATCTAAAGCACCACACGGCGCTCTTGCCATCACAGTGGAACTGTTGGCCTGGTTGCATGGCCGCCCGCCAGACGTTCTTTGGGACTGAAACGTTCGAGCCTGGGTGAATTTCCATCTGCAAAAGATGAATAATTCAGTCAGATGCTATAAAAGACTAGAAAGTACTGTAAGTACAGTAACATAATATCCTCTGCATTTAAAATAGTCATACTAGCTAATACACTGACTTCTATTTAAAACATCTAGTGGAAAGCCTTCCCAGAAGAATGGAGGCTGTTATAGCAGCAAAGGGGGGACCAACTCCATATTAATGCCCATGATTTTGAGCAGGTGTCCACATACTTTTGGTCATGAAGTGTATATGGGTATTAAATATATGATCACTGCCATATATTACTTTTCCGTATGGGTTGTGGATGTCAGCTCTCCTGTGAAGCTGTAGGAATGTTGTGTGCTAGGAATGTGTGTGTGCCAGTGTCATATAGGGGACAAACAATGCTAGCTTCCTCAAACAATTTAGTCCAAAATCATGAATAGCTCATATTGTACCTAGGTAAATAGCATGTAAAATACTGCAGCGCTATCGTCCTATGCACAGTACTGTTGGGTTGTTGACTAAAGACAGACAGAAAAAACTAAAGGCTCTTCCTTGGATCTAAATGTAATCTGTTCAATCCTCAGGTGATTCAGGGGCTGTTGAAGTTTTGGCCCAAAACCTGTAGCCAGAAGGAGGTATGTATGTCTGGCTGTCTCAGTCTCTTTCTCTGTTATGACTGCTAGATGACACCGCACACTGGAGCGGATGCTGTACCTTGACTACCTTATGGTTCTAAACAGTGTACCGGCATCTGATTTCCTCATACGTGTCTTGTTGTTTCCCACCTGCCCTAGGTGATGTACCTGGGGGAAATCGAGGAGATCCTGGATGTCATTGAGCCCACCCAGTTCAAGAAGATTGAAGAGCCCCTTTTCAAGCAGATCTCCAGATGTGTGGCCAACGCCCACTTCCAGGTACAGTCTTGACTTCCAACTTACCTTTAGCTCCTAGTGGAAAGGAAGTTCGCAAAGGGCCTAAAAAAAAGTGCATCTCCAGCCTCAAGTCTTCTTGGGTATGACGCTACAAGCTTGGCATACCTGTATTTGGGAATTTCTCCCATTCTTCTCTGCAGATCCTCTCAAGCTCTGTCAGGTTGGATGGGGAGCCTCGCTGCACAGCTATTTTCTGGTCTCCAGAGATGTTCGATCGGGTTCAAGTCCGGACTCTGGCTGGGCCACTCAAGGACATTAAGAGACTTGTCCCGAAGCCACTCCTGCGTTGTCTGTGTGCTTAGGGTCGTTGTCCTGTTGGAAGGTGAACCTTCGCCCCAGTCTGAGGTCCTGCGCGCTCTGGAGCAGGTTTTCATCAAGGATCTCTCTGTACTTTGCTCCGTTCATCTTTCCCTCGATCCTGACTAGTCTCCCAGTCCCTGCAGCTGAAAAACATCCCCACAGCATGATGCTGCCACCACCCTGCTTCACCGTAGGGATGGTGCCAGGTTTCCTCCAGATGTGACGCTTGGCATTCAGGCCAAAGAGTTCAATCTTGGTTTCATCAGACCAGAGAATCTTGTTTCTCATGGTTTGAGAGTCCTTTAGGTTCCTTTTGGCAAACTCCAAGCGGGCTGTCATGTGCCTTTTACTGAGGAGTGGCTTCCGTCTGGCCACTCTACCATAAAGGCCTGGTTGGTGGAGTGCTGCAGAGATGATTGTCCTTCTGGAAGGTTCTCCCATCTCCACAGAGGAACTCTGGAGCTCTGTCAGAGTGACCATCGGGTTCTTGGGCACCTGCCTGACCAAAGCCCTTCTCCCCCGATTTCTCAGCTTGGCCGGGCGGCCAGCTCTAGGAAGAGTCTTGGTGGTTCCAAACTTTTTCCATTTAAGAATGATGGATGCCACGGTGTTCTTGGGGACCTTCAGTGCTGCAGTATTTTTTGGTACCCTTCCCCAGATCTGTGCCTTGACACAATCCTGTCTCGGAGCTCTACGGACAATTCCTTTGACCTCATGGCTTGGTTTTTGCTCCGAGATGCACTGTCAACTGTGGGACCTTATATAGACAGGTGTGTGCCTTTCCAAATCATGTCCAGTCAATTGAATTTACCACAGGTGGACTCCAATCAAGTTGTAGAAACATCTCAAAGATGATCAATGGAAACAGGATGCACCTGAGCTCAATTTCGAGTCTCATAGCAAAGGGTCTGAATACTTATGTAAATAAGGTATCTGTTTTTTTTTTTTTTTATAAATTTGAAAAATCTAAACCTGTTTTCGCTTTGTCATTATGGGGTATTGTGTGTAAATTGAGGATTTTAGAATAAGGCGGTAACACAATTTTAAAAAAGTCAAGGGGTCTGAATACTTTCCGAATGCACTGTATATATTTATATTCCAGACTCTGGTCCGGAAGCTAATTTTCTGCAATTCTATCCATTTTGGCATGTTTTTTTTTACTGTGTATTTAAATACTGTATTCTCAACATAGCTAATTTGAATATATCTACTACTATACATTGCATTTTAGTTACTGTTTATACACACCACATATTTATATATACTGGATTCTTGACATACAATAGCTCACTCTAATATATCTACTGCTATACATATAATTCTTAGTACATCTTGTGTAAATTCATCCGGTGTACACTCAGTGGCCAGTTTATTAGTACCAGGTCGGACCCCCCTTTGCCTCTAGAACAACCTGAATTCTTTGGGGCATGGAAATGTTGCTCAATTGGTATCAAGGGACCTAACGTCTGCCAGGAAAACACTCCCCACACCATTACACCACCGCCACCAGCCTGTACCGTTGACACCAGGCAGGATGGGCCATGAAATCCTGATTCTGCCATCAGCATGACGCAACTGGGATTCATCGGACCGGGCGATGTTTCTCCACTCCTCAATTGTCCAGTGTTGGTGATCGCATGCCCACTGGAGCCGCTTCTTATTTTTAGCTGATAGGAGTGGAACCTGTTGTGGTCATCTGTTGCAATAGCCAATCTGTGACAAGGACCGACGAGTTGTGCGTTTCGAGATGCCGTTCTGCACACCACTGTTGTACTGCGCCGTTATTTGCCTGTTTGTGGCCCGCCTGTTAGCTTGCACGATCCTTTCCATTCTCCTTCGACCTCGTCAACAAGCAGTTTTTGCCCACAGGACTGCCGCTGACTGGATGTTTTTTGTTTCAAATCAAATGTTATTTGTCACATGCGCCGAATACAACAGGTGTAGACCTTACAGTGAAATGCTTACTTACAAGCCCTTAACCAACAATGCAGTTAAGAAAAATAAGTGTTAAGTAAAAAATAGATAATAAAAAAAGAACAATAAAAAATCATTAAAGAGCAGCAGTAAAATAACAGTAGCGAGGCTATATACAGGGGGTACCGGTACAGAGTCAATGTGCGGGGGCACAGGTAAGTCGAGGTAATATGGACATGTAGGTAGAGGTAAAGTGACTATGTACAGATAATAAACAGAGAGTAGCAGCAGCATAGGGGGAGAGACAATGCATTTTGAGGATCTGAGGACCCATGCCAAATCTTTTCAGTCTCCTGAGGGGGAATAGGCTTTGTCGTACCCTCTTCACGACTGTCTCTGTGTGTTTGGAGCATTCTTGGTAAAAACTAGACACTGTCGTGCGTGAAAAGCCCAGGAGGCCGGCCGTTTCTGAGATACTGGAACCGGCACACCTGGCACCGATGATCATTATTTTGCCTATTCTAACAATAAAATGGAACATTCACTGAATGCCTCGATGCCCGTCTGCCTGCTTTATATAGCAAGCCACAGCCACGTAGGAGCTAACCATTTTTGTGAACGGGATGGCGTACCTAATAAACTGGCCACTGAGTGTAAATACGTATAGATTGCATTTGGATTACTGTTACAGTGCTATTTGGGTTGTTAATTGGATTCGTTCCGACATTTCTTGTGTATTTATTTATTTTTTATAATTTTGTTGTGTACTTGTTTGACATGTTACTGCATTGTTAGGAGCTAGTAACAAAAGCATTTCGCTACACCCGCTATAACATCTGCTAAACTATGTACACAACAAATAAACGTTGATTTGATTTATGACACAGTGGAAGTGTTTTTTAAAAATGTAGTGCAGAGACATCATTCAGAATGGGATTCTGATGTATATGAGTTGGTGTGTAGTATTTGAGTGTTCTATGCTTTAGACATATTTGCATATTCCATTATAGTCAATGGCAAGTGATGACTCAACAAAATGTGACAACCAATTTTCGCTGAAACGAAACAAAATATTTAAAAAACAATTTGGGGAATCAACTACAAGCACATAAAGAGTGAAAGTAAGGCCACATGTAAAAATGGTGAACTTCATGTTACTGTCATTTGTTAGACTGCCAGCCCAGCTCATTTCCTCTTGATCCCTACAGGTAGCAGAGCGAGCCCTCTACTTCTGGAACAATGAGTATATCCTGAGCCTCATTGAGGAGAACATCGACAAGATTCTGCCAATCATGTTTGGTAGCCTGTACAGAATCTCCAAAGAACACTGGAACCCGTACGTATGCCACTCTCAGGTTCTCAACCCATTGCCCTCAGGGTAAAGCAGTAACAAGCAACGCAATGCTTAATACTGAACTCTTAACTAGAGGTTGGGGATTTATGTATGACAAAATGGTATTGCTTTATTAGGGCGTAATACAAGGTTGTGTTTTTCTAGTTATCCAATCTCAGCATTGCTACTGTAGGATTGAGTGAGCCGGTAAGCATCTCCAGATGTGTTGAAGTCTGATGCCATTATCCCCTGTATGTTTCCAGGACGATTGTAGCTCTGGTCTACAATGTGCTGAAGACCCTGATGGAAATGAACAGCACGCTATTTGATGAGCTGACAGCCTCTTACAAATCAGACAGACAGCGGTGAGTGAGCTCTTCCAGTACCTATATTATTTTTAGTTCTTCTGTCTAAACAAACAGTGTGAACAAACTAGTAAAATAACTAGTAAGGTATAAAGTTGGGAAACAACGCTGGCCTGTTTGCTTTGTACAACACATAATACATTGGATTACATTACCTCTGTTAGCTACCCATTTTCAAGGACAGTCAGTCCTTTAGTTCCCCTCCGTACCTAAGGTCTGACAGCGATGTGTGTGTGTCCAGGGAGAAGAAGAAGGAGCAGGAGAGGGAGGAGCTGTGGAAAAAGCTGGATGAGTTGAAGCTGAGCGATGCTGCAGCACTGGTGCAGAACAACAGCCACGGGCTCCAGAACGCTGCCCAAAACAACAACAACAACAACAACAATCACCACGACAACCAGGAGAAGAGCACCGCTGTCGCTGCTGACCATGAAGACCCTGTAGTCGCCATGGATACCACGGAGAGTGTTGAGGTCCTCACAAGTGCCAAATGACACAGGACTCCATTTTGTACTCTAACGGTTTCAAGGCCGTCTGAGAACTGTCAGGGAGGGGCTTGGGGGTGACGGGGAGGAGGGGTCTGACAAAATAGCAAAAAAAATACATAATTAAACCTCATCAGTATGTTCAATCTATATACAGTAAAACTACTTCAAATGCCAGCAATTCTCCTTTGGCAGAAAACGTATATTTCAACTTAAGACTATTTTGGGATGTTACAGTGTGGCCACAGTATATTGGTAAACTTATCCTTTCACATATACTTTCTTAACTGAGAAAATATTTGTGATATTCAATGTATAAAAATAATGACTTGAAAATAAAGTTTCTGATTGTGCTGCACTTAGAGAAGCTAATTGGCTATTGTAAGATTTGTCTTTTGAATGTGCTTTCATCATTGCTGACAACACTGGTGCAAACTTTAGGGAAGAGGGGTTCAGGGGGAGAGCTTTAGAGGGTGGGTGGAGACCATGGGAGACCATGGAGACAGGAATGTGTTCATAGTCCCTACCAAGGAGACCTGAGTGAATGTCATTATCATGAGGTCTTGTGTTTTCGGGTGTTTGATATACTTATCTGAATACATGATGCTTAACATTATAGCTGTTATTATAACACATTCAAGACCTGCAGCCATAAAACCTATTTACAGTAAGTATTTGAAATGAGCTTAGTTTAGAGAAACGAATGATGAAACGGGCACAGATTTACGTACGTATAACATATTTTTCCAGTCTAAATAGAGAATCAATTAATTAAAAAAGCAGATGTAGAAAAAATAATTGAGCCATATATTTTTTTCCAGAGTATTGTTAAAGACAGAGATGTTGATTTTTGAAACCAGGTGGTGGCAAATTGTCTGGTTTCTGCAGATTAAACATGGCTGGATGCAGTGTGTGTATGGGGGTTGGGGGAGTTTGCTTTAAAGTGAGTGTCTATTGTAGGTCCAGTCTTTTCTGATGCCTTTCTGTCAGTGTACCATTCCAATCTCTGTGACATACAACTGTGTGGGGAACCTGTTTTGTAATGACAGACCTTATCTAGGTTTTGAACACCATCAAAATAAAGTCTACCTTATGTTTCTACTCAAAAACCCCATGGGTATGGCTCTCTTTTTCTTTCGTCTTGAGTTGCAGCAACATTTTAAGTCACAAGATGGCCCCGAGTTTAAAATTAATCTTGTATGTCGGGGAATTGTAGTATGCTAATTTAAAACCCAATTTATCAAAAGTGAAATATAGTTTCTTAAAGATTTCAAACCCAGCACAGGTTTCACATTGTTGCCTTAAAGTTTACTTTTAAAATATTAACTTTGGATTTTTCCTCACTGATCTACACAACCCTCCACATTTAAAATGAAAACATTTTTAGAAAATGTCAAATTGATTAGGCCATACATATTTTATTAAATGTTTAACGGATTTCATTTTTGGAAAAGTGAGGCGAGCAAGCAAAGTTACAATGTAATAGACCAGTCTTAAAATATCACAGCATCTTTAGTTCAACACCTAACGACTTCATTGATCTTAGTGTCTTGTGGAGGCTAGAAGAAGCATAGTTCAATTGTATCTCTTTGCTGGAAACTTGAAGACATATTTTCAGATGTATTTTTGTTGAGAAAAATAAAAAGGACATTTAATAAACAATTAGTAAACCGGAATGTTCAACTTGCAACAGTCTTCTCAGTGGTTGGGATGTAATCTAATCTTTTTTTAGAGAAGATTTTAAAAAGGGGCAATCTGCAGTAATCCCCGCCACCTTTTTGGTAAAAACGGAGGGAAAGGGCTGGAGAAATGTAACCACTCAAATTCATAGACAGAGCTATAGATGCAAGGACTTACCATGTCAAAATTATAGTTTTAACCATGTTTCGAGGCTATACAATGTTTGTTTACATTTCATATGTTTACAAACATTGGAGTAAAACAAGCGTATAATTTGGGGTCTGATTGGGTACGACAGTTGAACTAAGCTCATGAGGCATTTATAAGTTATTCTTCAAGAATAAATGGGTACATATTTAACTCCAGATTGCCCCTTTAAATATTACACCCCAAAATGTGGACTATAAAGTCTAAAAGGGAAAGGAGCAATTATTTATATACGTTGAAGTCTTCATATCAAGATAATTTAATAAAGTGACAATATACAGTATGCACTGCAGGCTGTGTACCTGAATAGTGAGTCACTCACACAAAATAACCTATCTGTAGCTAATAATTGTTATCTCCAGAGACCGCGGCTGTGAGAAGAGAATACACATAATTGAGCGAGCGAAGGACATGTCACGTTATGCTAATTAGGAAGCATGAGGAGAATGACACAAACGTGATCCAACGCCACACGTATTTAGCTTTTCCTGGATATTAAATGTTGAGATAGTCAGAAGTCTTCAAGTTCCTGTGAGGTGATCTACCTTTTCCTGAAATTGTATCAAAAATGATCCTCCTGAACTCATCGGTACGCACAGATGTGGGTGGGAACGGGACTGTCTCTATTTTCTCCTCCAAACTCGCGCCCGGTGCTGACATATGTGTGGGGATAACCATCCTGTCCATCGGTGAGTTGGACTTCATTATCATCACTTTCATCTCTGATCATCTACAAAATGTATCCTAGAATATAGACAAGCTGATATTGTTGCCTATTTGATAGAGATGTATAGCACATGTTATGATTCATATTACACTGCTCAAAAAAATAAAGGGAACACTTAAACAACACAATGTAACTCCAAGTCAATCACACTTCTGTGAAATCAAACTGTCCACTTAGGAAACAACACTGATTGACAATACATTTCACATGCTGTTGTGCAAATGGAATAGACATCAGGTGGAAATTATAGGCAATTAGCAAGACACCCCCAATAAAGAAATGGTTCTGCAGGTGGTGAAGAACAGAGTCTACAACCCACACAAGTGGCTCAGGTAGTGCAGCTCATCCAGGATGGCACATCAATGCGAGCTGTGGCAAGAAGGTTTGCTGTGTCTGTCAGCGTAGTGTCCAGAGCATGGAGGCGCTACCAGGAGACAGGCCAGTACATCAGGAGACGTGGAGGAGGCCGTAGGAGGGCAACAACCCAGCAGCAGGACCGCTACCTCCGCCTTTGTGCAAGGAGGAGCAGGAGGAGCACTGCCAGAGCCCTGCAAAATGACCTCCAGCAGGCCACAAATGTGCATGTGTCTGCTCAAACGGTCAGAAACAGATTCCATGAGGGTGGTATGAGGGCCCGACGTCCACAGGTGGGGGTTGTGCTTACAGCCCAACACCGTGCAGGACGTTTGGCATTTGCCAGAGAACACCAAGATTGGCAAATTCGCCACTGGCGCCCTGTGCTCTTCACAGATGAAAGCAGGTTCACACTGAGCACATGTGACAGAGTCTGGAGACGCCGTGGAGAACGTTCTGCTGCCTGCAACATCCTCCAGCATAACCGGTTTGGCGGTGGGTCAGTCATGGTGTGGGGTGGCATTTCTTTGGGGGGCCGCACAGCCCTCCATGTGCTCGCCAGAGGTAGCCTGACTGCCATTAGGTACCGAGATGAGATCCTCAGACCCCTTGTGAGACCATATGCTGGTTCGGTTGGCCCTGGGTTCCTCCTAATGCAAGACAATGCTAGACCTCATGTGGCTGGAGTTTGTCAGCAGTTCCTGCAAGAGGAAGGCATTGATGCTATGGACCGCCCGTTCCCCAGACCTGAATCCAATTGAGCACATCTGGGACATCATGTCTCGCTCCATCCACCAACGCCACGTTGCACCACAGACTGTCCAGGAGATGGCGGATGCTTTAGTCCAGGTCTGGGAGGAGATCCCTCAGGAGACCATCCGCCACCTCATCAGGAGCATGCCCAGGAATTGTAGGGAGGTCATACAGGCACGTGGAGGCCACACACACTACTGAGCCTCATTTTGACTTGTTTTAAGGACATTACATCAAAGTTGGATCAGCCTGTAGTGTGCTTTTCCACTTTAATTTTGAGGGTGACTCCAAATCCAGACCTCCATGGGTTGATACATTTGATTTCCATTGATAATTTTTGTGTGATTTTGTTGTCAGCACATTCAACTATGTAAAGAAAAAAGTATTTAATAAGATTATTTCATTCATTCAGATCTAGGATGTGTTGTTTAAGTGTTCCCTTAATTTTTTTGAGCAGTGTATTTTAGTGGTCAGGTTATTCCTACAAGTTGCATTTTAGAATGAACCGTATGCTATACATGAGATAAGCGACTTTTATGGATAATAGTAAGTTAATCAGGCTTATGTGTACAATATGTTTGTTTTACAGATATTCATATAACTATTAACATTTGCTTATTGATGGTATGTAACCTACAGTACTAAGTATCAGGGCCGGTGTTATGTGCGGGCCTAAGGTGGCCTGGACCGCCCTAACGTACACTACCGTTCAAAAGTTTGGGGTCACTTAGAAATGTCCTTGTTTTCGAAAGAAAAGCAATTATTTTGTCCATTAAAATAACATCAAATTGATCAGAAATACAGTGTAGACATTGTTAATGTTGTAAATGGCTATTGTAGATGGAAACGGCTGATTTTTTATGGAATATCTACATAGGCGTACAGAGGCCCATTATCAGCAACCATCAGTCCTGTGTTCCAATGGCACGTTGTGTTTGCTAATCCAAGTTTATCATTTTAAAAGGCTAATTGATCATTAGAAAACCCTTTTGCAATTATGTTAGCACAGCTGACAATTGTTGTGCTGATTAAAGAAGCAATAAAACTGGTCTTCTTGAGACTAGTTGAGTATCTGGAGCATCAGCAATTGTGGGTTCGATTACAGGCTCAAAATTGCCAGAAACAAATAACTTTCTTCTGAAACTCGTCAGTCTATTCTTGTTCTGAGAAATGAAGGCTATTCCATGCGAGAAATTGCATAAGAAACTGAAGATCTCGTACAACGTTGTGTACTACTCCCTTCACAGAACAGCGCAAACTGGCTCGAACCAGAATAGAAAGAGGAGTGGGAGGCCCCGGTGCATAACTGAGCAAGAGGACAAATACATTAGAGTGTCTAGTTTGAGAAACAGGCGCCTCACAGGTCCTCAAATGGCAGGTTCATTAAATAGTACCTACAAAACACCAGTGTCAACGTCAACAGTGAAGAGGTGACTCCGGGATGCTGACCTCCTAGGCAGAGTTGCAAAGAAAAAGCCATATCTCAGACTGCCCATCTTAATCTTTTCGTTTTATTGGCCAGTCTGAGATATGGATTTTTCTTAGCAACTCTGCCTAGAAGGTCAGCATCCCGTTCTTTGTTTCTGCTTAGTGGTGTTGCAGACTCTGGGGCCTTTCGGAACAGGTGGATATATACTGAGATCATGTGACAGATCATGTGACACTTAGATTGCACACAGGTGGACTTTATTTAGCTAATTATGTGACTTCTGAAGGTAATTGGTTGCACCAGATCTTATTTAGGGGCTTCATAGCAAAGGGGGTGAATACATATGCACACACCACTTTAACCGTTTTTTTTTTTTTTTAATTTTTTGAATCAAGTAATTTTTTAAATTTCACTTCACCAATTTGGACTATTTTGTGTATGTCCATTACATGAAATCCAAATAAAAATCCATTTAAATTACAGGTTGTAATGCAACAAAATAGGAAAAACACCAAGGGGGATGAATACTTTTGCATGGCACTGTAGGACGGCCCGTGAAAAAAACATGCCCCCCTATGGAAATCAAATGCCCTTACAACGGATTTGTTCTGGTATAGCCACAACACTACAATTGACACGTTATAGAAATATCTATATTATAAACATGTTTGGCTTGACAATGAGCAATGGAGTTAGCATGATATCACAAACAGATCCAGGTCCAGGCTGATTATCATTTTTTTCATCATCCTTTCACTTTTTTCTGGTGTTGGTTTTACCTTTATTGTAGCACAACCACCCAACAGATGGCACTATTATTCCTTTTAGGTAATTTGTCATCTGCATCTAACTAGAATGTATGCAGCTGGCTATACCAAAGATTTTTATAGCTAACCCAAGATAGTCCACAGCCTGTTGTTTCCAATGGGAGGAAATTAATCATATTGGGCAGAACAAGCAAGGAGGTGGGCAGTGCCAAGCACGAGCTGGCGATATCCTATAGCTGCGGTAGAGCTCAATCGAATGCAATAGAACGCCACGCGCCTCGAGGGGGAAAACACGAGATGTTTCCCATAGACCTCCATTCAGATTAACAGACTTTTACTAACCTATAACTCGCATACTTCACAAAGTAAATGCCTAAAAGTTGCTGTGTGGCCTTCTGAATGGCAAACAAAGCCAAAAATGAAGATTTACTTTTTTATATGCTTCAAAACGTTAAAGCTGAGCCGATAGGAAGACCCAGTGGCTACAAGCTATTCGGCGAGAGGAGCGGGCAAGATCTGGGATCCCAGCAGCACACACATATATGTCTACGGTAAACATTTAATCACAGGTAAGGCAAAAATAAGTACAAGTTACATAGATAGTGCATGTTGAACTATATTACAACTTAACTGCAAAGTTACCGTGTTTCTGACTGTTGTTTGTTTAGCTGTCACTCAATCAGCACTCAATACAGCTAACGTTAGCTAGCTACACTGAACAAAAATATAAATGCAACATTTTACATACACACAACAAGCTTATTGCTCTCCAGTTTTGTGCACAAATTTGTTTACATCCCTGTTAGTGAGTATTTCTCCTTTGTCAAGATAATCCATCCACCTGACAGATGTGGCACATCAAGAAGCTGATTAAACAGCATGATCAGTTCACAAGTGCACCTTGTGCTGGAGATAATAAAAGGCCACTCTAAAATGTGAAGTTTTGTCACACAGCACAATGCCACAGATGTCTAAAGTTTTGAAGGAGTGTGCAATTGGCATGCTGACTGCAGGAATGTCCTACCAGAGCTGTTGCCTGAGAAATTAATGTTCATTTCTCTACCATAAGCCGCCTCCAACGCCGTTTTAGAGAATTTGGCAGAACGTCCAACTGGCCTCAAAACCGCAGACCATGTGTAACCATGCCAGCCCAGGACCATGCCAGCCCAGGATCTGTGAGTTTGCACAACCGAAGAATTTCTGCACAAACTGTCAGACACTTGTCTCAGGGAAGCTCATCTGCGTGCTCGTCGTCCTCACCAGGGTCTGGACCTGACTTCAGTTCGGCGTTGTGACCGACTTCAGTGGGCAAATGCTGACCTTCGATGGTCACTGGCACGCTGGAGAAGTGTACTCTTCACGAATGAATCCCGGTTTCAACTATTCCGGGCAGATGGCAGACTGCATGTATGGTGTCACCAAGCGGTTTGCTGGTGTCCACGTTGTGAACAGAATGCCCTGTGGTGGCGGTGGGGTTATGGTATGGGCAGGCATAAGCTATGGACAATGAACACAATTGCATTTTATCAATGGCAATTTGAATTCACAGAGATACCGTGACGAGATCCTGAGGCCCATTGTCGTGCCATTCATCCGCCGCAATCACCTCATGTTTAAGCATGATAATGCACGGCCCCATGATCAAGGATCTGTATACAATTCCTGGAAGCTGAAAATGTCTCAGTTCTTCCATTGCCTGCAAACTCACCAGACATGTCACCCATTGAGCATGTTTGGTGTGCTCTGGATTGATGTGTACGACAGCGTGTTCTAGTTCCCGCCAATATCCAGCAACGTCACACAGCCATTGAAGAGGAGTGGGACAATATTCCACAGGCCACAATCAACAGCCTGATCAACTCTATGCGTAGGAGATGTGTCGCGCTGCATGAGGCAAATGGTGGTCAGACCAGATACTGAATGGTTTTCTGATCAACGCCCATACCTTTTTTTAAGGTATCTGTGACCAACAGATGCATATCTGTATTCCCAGTCATGTGAAATCCATAGATTATGGCCTAATATATTTATTTCAATTGACTGATGTCCTTATATCAACTGTCCTGCTACTTGCATTGCCATCACCACTGGGGTTGTGATTAACCTCCTAATAAAATACAAGGTTATGAACACAAACGTGCAGACATTACTGTTTTTCAAATGATTTGTTTATTCTCTGCAGCATCTGCATATTTGATGTGCATAACACTTCATTACATTTTTGCACATTATTTTCCAAGTTATGACATGGATTAGTGTCATTCAAATGAAATAGTTCTATACAGTATATCGTAAAAGTATACCTGTGTAGCACCTACCTGTATATCCTGGTGTGTCAGTGTCAGTCTGGAGAATATGTGCCTCGCCCAGAAGTCACAGATGATGTTGATGGAACATTGGATGAAATCTTCATCTCTGGCGACACGGAAGATCAGGTAGTCTTATGTAGTCCATGTGATAAAATCACAGTAAGTAGCCTGGGTCACGAACGTCTCCATCTGCACCTGTAGTAAAATTTTAGTCTATACTTTATATTTGTGGTTCCCAAACTGGTCTGTGGGGCCCTCCAGCCACCCCACATATGTATTATTCTATTTGTCAGTCCTATATAAATACAGTGAAAGGATCTTACTTGTGTGTAGAACAAATGGCTTTTCTTGAGAGAAGTGCCACTTCCCAAATACCCTGTGCTGTCCTGCAGCCACTGATCAACTGTGCTCTCTGTGTCTTGTTGTAGGGACACTTTGCCTCCAGAACTCAGAGTCCACAACAATCACCGGACACATACCCATCAGGAGACGTTCCGACAAATGGCATATCTTTGCAGATCCTGAATCCAGCTCTTTTGATTCTCAATATTTATCAATGTAGATGTGCTTGGATATTTTAGCTGTTGCATTGCCAACCCCTTGAGCGAAATGGTATGCGTCAACTGCATCCTGCTCATGATGCTTGCCCCAGAGTGTCCATGGCTTCTTCATCTCCTTGTTCCTCTGATGGCAGATTCCAGCGATAAGGCATTGGGAGGGATTATCAGGGGAGGTGTGTAACAGCCTGTGACGCGCCTGACTCTGTGCCTGTTCCAAGCTACACAATCAGCCTGCTTCAGTGTAGCCCTCTCGATTTGCTCCACCTCTTCGTCATTTATAGACTGGAGGTCTAAGTACCACGCTTTCCTGGTCTTGGCAAATGACTTGAATGTCGTTAGAGCTACCGGGTTGGTTCCTGTGTCAGAAAGCATCTGGAGGAACTGGTCTTGCTGGGCAGGCGTCGATGTAGGGATAGTAGCCTTATGTTTTACGGATGCATTTTTTCCCTCTTCGTTGTAGAATTTTTTTTATAATGTGAGCAATCACTGTGGGTTCAACCTTTTTCACACACACTTTGTTCCAGTCACAGGCCAAACTTGTGCACGCCACCTTGTTGAAGTACATTTACTACAGTTCTTAACAACAGTCAAAGGTCATCATGTAAACAAACCTACTTGATCGCAGCACCTTGTAATGTGAACTTGGATAGTACAAGCTAGCTGTTCAATTATGACAATGTTTTTCTTAATAAAACCTTACGAACATTACAAGTAGTAGTAGCAGTATACGACTTAATTATTTATGCTGCTATCCTAATGTAATATTTTCCTTGCCATGCAGGTGCAATGGGCTGCAGCAATTGCCCCATCCCCCTGAATGCAACACAAGTGTGATGGGGTGTGTCTGTCAAGACGGCTTCCCTCTGGTTCTAAACATTACGTTGTTGTCAGAACCTGCAGGTGTGTGATGGTAGACAACCTGCACCCAACTGCTGACAAAAAAGTGGTGCGCATCCAATGGCCGGTTGTTCTAGATCCCTGACAACAGTTGATGACACTAGCGTTAATGCACGCTTACAGCCCTGCCATTTAGCCAGCTAGCTAGCTAGCTAACTTACATCATCAGATATACATTAGCCTCACGCTCTACCTTGTTATACAATATCTGATAATAAAAAAAACACAATGCCACATATTAAAACAAGCTGCAACTAGAGGGATGTAAAAAGTATGACTTACCTGGAGATTCAATTAAATAGGAAAAAATGTCAGGGTATGAAACTTCCGTCCATTGGGTCGGATCGTTTGTCCAGTCGGCGTCTCCCATAGCAAAGGGAAATATTTCACTATTTATATAAGAAGCCATGTTTCTTGTTTTTTGGTACATTTCTATTTAAACACGAAAAACTAAATGAGTCTAAAGTTATAGGCTAGTAAAGGTGAGTTCATTTGAATAGTGGTCTATGGGCAGCATCTTGTGTTTTTCCCCACAGGGGGGCGTGGCCTTCGGCGTTCTATTGCGTTCGATTGACCTCTATAGATGCGGTAAAGAGGTCAATCAAACTCGACCAAAACATGGAAAAACGCGTGGAGGAAAGGGCAGTGCGGGAAAGTTTCCCATCAAGGTTTTCTAAACCTGGTGGCTTATCATTATTGATGGATAACAATAGTTTTTCCACCTCTCCTACACGAACTTGACCAAATTCAAAACAGCAATCCTTCTCTGTCATTAATAGGCTCTTTTAAACAACAATATGATGGTTCACTGTTCAATGTTGTCATTTCAATGATTGGCAATATCGAAAGGTTTTGTCATAAATGGCCCATCAACTTCAATGAACGATAGAGGGGAGTTGGGTTTTCTGCCCTTGATGGGAAACTATTGAGAATGGTAGCAGACTGTATTGCCACCCCTATTTGCTGTATCTTTATCCAAAGCCTAAAGGAGTGTGTGTGTCCACAGGCGTGGAAGGAAGCTAAAGTAATTCCACTGCTTAAAAATAGTAATGCACCCTTTTGCTGGCTCTAACAGCCGCCCAATCAGTTTACTGCCTGTTCTTAATAAACTGTTTGAGAGAATTGTGTTTGAAAAAGTTAACTACTGACTTTCAGCATGCAAATAGAGAAGGGCACTCAACTTGTACTGCACTGACTCAGATGACAGATTATTGGTTAAAAGAAATGGATAATAAGATGATAGTTGGAGTTGTATTGTTAGATTTCAGTGCATCCTTTGATGTTATTGATCATACGTTGTTATTGAAGAAACTCACTTGCTATGGCTTTACATGACCTGCCATCACATGGTTGGAGAGTTATTTATTCAATAGAACCCAGAGAGTGTTCTTCAATGGAAGCTTCTCTATCATCAGATATGTACAGTGTGGTGTCCATCAGGGCAGTTCCTTGGGCCGTTACGCTTCTCTATTTTTACAAATGATTTACCACTGGTTTTACACAAAGCTAGAATGACTATGTATGCGGATGATTCCACACTACATGTCCGCACCCAAAGCCAGTGAGCTCACTGAAATTATAAATAAGGAGTTACAGTCAGTATCAGAATGGGCGATTCATTTATAAACTGGTCAAGCACCACCCGCAATAACATATGCTAAACATGTGTATGTGACCAATACAATTTGAAACTAAAAGCATTGCATTTGGTTCAAAACATACTTAGGAGTTGTGTATAAAGGGTGTGACCATTGAGCAACTAAGTATAACATTGGATGGTCAACTATCATGGTCAAGTCATATTGACAAAGTGGTTGTGGAGGGGTATGTCTGCTCTAAAAATATGTTCTGCATTTTTGACACACAAATGAACTGTACTAGTTGTTCAGGCTCTGGCACAGCCTCGGGAAGTGCTGTATTAGCAGACCTATAGTGCCAATCAAAAGTTTGGACACACCTACTCATTCAAGGGTTTTTATTTTATTTTTTACTAATTTTCTATATTGTAGAATAATAGTGAAGACATCAAAACTATGAAATAACACATATGGAATCATGTAGTAACCACAAACGTGTTAAACAAATCAAAATATATTTTAGCTTATAGATTCTTCAAAGTACCCAACCTTTGCCTTAATGACAGCTTTGCACACTCTTTGCATTCTCTCAACCAGCTTCAACTGGAATGCTTTTCCAACAGTCTTGAAGGAGTTCCCACATATGTTGAGCACTTGTTGGCTGCTTTTGTTTCATTCTGTGGTCCGACTCATCCCAAACCATCTCAATTGGGTTGAGGTCGGGGGATTGTGGAGGCCAGGTCATCTGATGCAGCACTCCATCACTCTACTTTTTGGTAAAATTGCCATTACACAGCCTGGAGGTGTGTTGGGTAATTGTCCTGTTGAAAAACAAATGATAGTCCAACTAAGCCCAAACCAGATGGGATGGCGTATCGCTGCAGAATCGCCTTGAATTCTAAATAAATCACAGACAGTGTCACCAGCAAAGCACCCCCACACCATAACACCTCCTCCTCCGTGCTTTACGGTGGGAACTACACTTTCGTAGATCATCCGTTCACCCACACCGCATCTCACAAAGACACAGCGGTCGGAACCAAAAGTCTCAAATTTGGAATCCAGATCAAAGGACAAATTTCCACCAATCTAATGTCCATTGCTCGTGTTTCTTGGCCCCATTGCTCGTGTTTCTTGGCCCAAGCAGGTCTCTTCTTCTTATTGGTGTCCTTTAGTAGTGGTTTCTTTGCAGCAATTCGACCATGAAGATCTGATTCACGCAGTCTCCTCTGAACAGTTAATGTTGAGATGTGTCTGTTACTTGAACTCTGTGAAGCATTTATTTGGGCTGCAATTTCTGAGGCTGGTAACTCTAATGAACTTATCCTCTGCAGCAGAGGTAACTCTGGGTCTTCCATTCCTGTGGCGGTCCTCATGAGAGCCAGTTTCATCATAGCGCGTGATGGTTTTTGCGGCTGCACTTGAAGAAACTTTCAAAGTTCTTGAAATGTTCCAGATTGACTGACCTTCATGTCTTAAAGTAATGATGGACTGTCATTTCTCTTTGCTTATTTGAGCTGTTCTTTCCATAATATGGACTTGGTCTTTTACCAAATACGGTTATCTTCTGTATACCCCCCCTACCTTGTCACAACACAACTGTTTGGCTCAAACGCATTAAGAAGGAAAGAAATTCCACAAATTAACTTTTAATAAGGCACAGCTGTCATGAAGCTGGTTGAGAGAATGCCAAGAGTGTGCAAAGCTGTCATCAAGGCAAAGGGTGGCTATTTGAAGATTCTTAAATATAAAATATACTTTGATTTGTTTAACGCTTTTATGATTCCATATGTGTTATTTCATTGTCTTGATGTCTTCACTATTATTATTTTCCTACAACACTGTAAACCCTAATAAGTTCACATAACTCAAAAATTATTTTGTAACAGATTACACAAAAATATTTTTGTGATGTTTTTAAATGTTTTAAGTTTACATAAAATAAAAATTACATTTACAGTTGCCTTAAATTATCTCAATGTTATCTTATAAATATTGATATTCCTCAACTTATAATTAGGGAGTAATTCACTCAAAACTTTCAATATTTTTCAACTCATATAATGTGGGAAATATACTCAACATTTTCAATATTCTTCAACTCATAAATGTGGGAAATACACTCAAAATATTAAATATTCTTCAACTCATATAATGTGTGAAATACACTCAAAATTTTCAATATTCTTCAACTCATAATGTGGGACATGCAATCAAAATTAATTCTAAACTGAAATACTGATGTCGGTCCATTACACAATTATAATCAGCGAATAATGTTAGAAAACATGAAAGTGACACCACAGTGACAATTTAACTTTTTTTTTTATTCAACACAATGTGCTTTTAAAAAGGCACGAATCAAAAGGAGCTCAGTCAAAACAAAGTGCTTGTCATAAATTAAAACAAAAAAGGAAATGACTCCATAAAAACAAAATGTGTTTTAAAGTACATTAAGTGTTAATAGTTCCATATTCTGATAGTGGTCATTGCTACAGAGGGTAGATTCAGTATTTTGGGTCTCCATATCACATTATTCAGTAAACATTATGATAAAAACTCACAAAGGCTTCATGATAAAAATTCAATAAGATTCTAATTATAATCCATCCTCAACAGCAATGACAACTATTAGAATGTGGAGCCATTTAAAACGTTTTGGCACTTACTGTACCTTGAAGGCTGCAACTCACTTTTTTAAAATAAAACATTCAAATAAAAGTACTGGTTTCTACTGTGCCGTACTTCAACTGGCAACATCAAGGTAAGTGCATGAATTCAACAGTCGTTTCCCACAAGTACAGTACAAAAACTTGGGCTTGGCAATACGTCAATGTTGTGATATTTATCTATTAACAATCAATGTATTAAATCTGAGGTAGAAGAGGCAAACAGTGTAACATATTAAACATGAGGTAGAAGAGGCAAATTATTACATTTGTAAAGAGGGGGAAAAAACAAAAAACATCCTCAATACTCAGCTCAACAAATAGTCCATTCTGAGTGATTCACTCATTGAACAAATCATTCTTCAGTGTCAGTAGACGCCCTTTCAGTGGTTTGTTGTCCTCAAGACACATCACAACTTTTTGGATAAATGTGAATGTAAGCTCGAGATTCTTTGGGTACTGTAGGTCTAGTGCATAGACATACCCAAAGAGCAGGAGAAATGAGTCAGCCAGGTTTGTGGGACCACTCACAAGTATTTCATCTTCCACGACAATACAGATGCTCTCAGGGCTGAAGAGGGCCGCATCAGTAGTATCATCAGTGACAACTGTCAGGAGAGCCACCGGAGTGTCAGTGAGGTCTGGACCATCTGCTGACTATAAAACACAAATAATACAAAAATGAGTTCAGCCCCTCAAGGATACAAATCATGCTAATGATGTCTAAACATTACGGGTCACTTTGCACTTAGACTGCAACTAAGCTACATGTTTAAACTATTTTCTTTACACATGCTTATTATTTTATGTTAGTTTCACACCTACCTGTAAGCATACTTTTGTTTAGTGGAATTCTTTATACTTACCTTTTCATTTATGTAATTTCTACATGTCAGTTTGCAGAATAACAACTCAAGTAAACTTCATAAACAGGTCCTGGGGGCTATTCCAGAAAGGAGGTTCAACAAACTGAGCCTAACCCTGAACTCAGAGTTGACTTACCCTGTGAAGTGAAACTGAGTTTTCAGTTACAGAACAGCTGATCTGAGTTAGGTAAGTTGACTCAGAGTACGTTAACTCGGAGTTGAGCTTGTGCCTGACGACTAGTAAAAGCCATCATCAATGGAGCTCCGATACGGTTATTCACCATGGCAACGGGAGAAAACAGGAAGCAGACATTTTCTGGCTGCGGCTGTTATATAAATCACTGACAGAGTTTCAGATGCATCGTCTTTTCATTTTGAATTTAACATCACTTTATTTTATATTAGCCTTTAAGGAAGTGGTTGAATGTTGTTCAATGTTTTATTTTAGGCTATTTTGTTTTATTTAAAATCGGCTGAAAATGAAATATAAAAACATTTTATCTCATACTCAATGCGGCGACAAACTAGAAACACGGACTTTGAAATTACGTTGTTGGAAAAAATACAATTGGCTATACTGATGGTTTTCACATAACCTGCTTTCTGGAATGCCCCTCTGGTTCTCCTAGAGTTCTTTGAGTGATGTCATGTTTAAGCTGACTGAATAGCTAAGCAAAGGGATTGATAGTGAGGCCAGTACATTACAGGTCCTGAAAAACTTGGAGGCATCTTCACGCAGGTACACAGGAAGTGCACGAAGGACGAGGGCCCGTCTCATATTTACATCACGTTGTTCCTACATGGACAAAAAATATCCATTACAATAATAATTACACAAATATCAAAAACATTCATTGTACACTAATTATAGTAAAAATTAAAATGTTAAAAGATAAGCAAGTTAGATATTAACAAGCAAAGCATCAAAGTTGTGTGCTTATAGATCTGCTATTTCTGTTGTTGTTCTTTGTATTTAACAAAGTATTAATAAAGGGTTCAAGTGATCAACTGTTGACCCCACAGTTGAGATAAAAACATTTAGAGAAATAGCAAAAGAATGACTGTGGAAACACATAAAATAAAACCAATTATTAGTGTAACCCTCTCACCAGGCTCGAATTTGACTCTCACGATATTACCTTATTTAGAATATCTGAACAGCATGGGATATTAGGTGAGAAGGACATCTCCAATAAGAATCTCTATTGTAAACTTGCTAGGGTGAATGACAAATAGGGTATTAACTTCAGATAGAATGATTATAGACTTGGTTATTGTTATAAGGATATGCTTTCCCATGCATTAAATGAAACTGAAACAGTAAATGACTCCACCAATACAACAGACATAAGGTTCAAGATCTATATTAATCAAATGTTCAATGTATCACATCAAAAGAAATACAAATTATAAACCCCAATGATTTTCCACAACCCCATGTCCAAATTATTTGCAAGCTTGCTTAAACCCTGGGCGCGTTGGAGCTCATAAAAAAAATGACGACATACATAAAGTCCCGAAGTCCACCCCACATTTGTAGTTACTCACTACTTGTAGATAATGCCTCAGCAAAATATAGTAGTTCCGTGCAGGTGTCCTCACAAGATCCACCCCGAACACAGCTATCAATGCAGCCAGTACTCGGTAGCAGAAACAGACATCCGTTGGAAACCCGAACTGATCGTCACAAGCAATTCTCTCCAAGTCTTGCACGATGCTAGGCTAACCTCTAGGATGTCGAATGTCTCCACAATGCGACGGCAGCTTCAGTCTCCACTTGGTCTTTCTTAACTAAATAATAAACACTCTCTTATAGAAATAAAATCAGGATTTCCCTTTAAAAAAACTCTGTAGGTATGGTTTTGTTCTCTCTTTATCGTTTCCTTTGGTCGTTTTTCCTTCACCAACCCCACTAACGTCTCTCCTCTCCCTTCTTTCAACTTTTCCCTCCCTTTTCTTTCCCGGCAACCAGTCCACTCTCCCATTGGCCACAACTTAACAAGTTACCTCATTGGTCAAAACTTTAACGAGATCCGTGGGAAATTTAAACTTAAAAGTAAACCAACCTATTCACTTGTACATTTTTTTAAAACATTGCTTCAAAAGAAATGCATTAATGACATTACAAATCAGGAGCTATTCGATCACCTTTTAAATCTAATACCAATGAATTATAACAAATACACTCTATACTTGGTTTTAGCAATGTATTACATTAGTAACACTATTTCATAATACATCCTACCTGAACTGTTAAAAGGATTTCGAGATGATCTCACAACCACACACTTGAGCCTAGGAAGAAATACAAACACAGGCCTGGTTAGCATCATGATAACACACTCACATTATGTTGTTTAGCATTGTTCGTTTCACGCTAGCACACACGTACACACAGCTCGATAACGTAAAATATTTACTGTGTAAGGCAGACACTTATTGAAATAAGTATACTCACAGTACGCACTTGCATTACCGGCGAACAGCGAAAACTCATGGACCTTCCTCCACCGTCAATGTCCCGGGCAAACATGCATTATGGGAAATGTAGTTCATCCAGGAAACCTGCTGATAACGTTACACCGTTGTAAGATGAAGTAACGTAACGTATTTGTCACATATTTAACAACTTCTAAAGTTACAATTACTTAGATTTTTAAACTATTTACAACAAATATTCACTGTGCACATTGTACAAATGTATTCCCAGTTCCACATTTAAGACTATCAAAATTCAATTTTTAAAAAAACAACAGAGTTACTTACCAAATCAGAGGTGATGATAAGATGGCGCTTAAGAAAACGAAGGCAATAAGACTAATGATAAAAACGGAGGTGGTGGTGGTTTCAAGCGAGCAGCATAAAACTGCGCATTGCAAACAAATTAAAACAAATTAAACTGTGTTCCACATCCACACGGGCGGCCCAAACATCCCCGCATCAAAGCAAATTCAAGATGGCTGACTCAGCTTTCCTGAGGGAGAGATGACCCACCCACCAGAACGTCATGACGTCGATAACGTCATGACACTACCTAAACTTTTTGAGCGTTCCACACAAATTACCTATAAAATATTGAGCCCTCTTCAATTAAAGTGGCATAAATCTCAACAGAGCTCAACACTTTATAGTTTGGTCAACTGCATAACGACATTTGACTGTTATGACCTTATTACTTATGAGCTAGTACAACTGTTTGGGATTACAGTGAATGTAAAAATAAAGAAAAACCCTTGAATGAGTAGGTGTGTCCAAACTTTTGACTGGTACTGTATATAGAGTCTGTAGTGCGGGCAAAAATATTTGTCTGTAGCACCCCCAAGTCCCCCCCCCGCCCCCACCCCCTGAAATGATTTGTCTGTAAGCACCCCCACCACCAAAATACTTCCTGCGGCTATGGGCTCTGGTCTTGTCTTAGCAAGCAGAGCAGCACGCCTTGCTCTTAAATGCACATACAGAACTAACATCAACAACAATAATGCCAGTCTTTCATGGCCAAGGGTTGACAAGCGATTAAGTGCTTCTCTTCATATTTTTATGAGAAGAATTACTGTAATGAAAATTCCAGATTGTCTGCATAATCAAATAACATTCAGCTCAGACACCCATACATACCCCACAAGACATGTCACCAGGGGTCCCCAAGTTAAAATGAATGAATGGCAACACACAGTATTATACAGAGCCATGATCGAATGGAACTCCCTTTCATCTCCAATTACTCAAGCAAACAGCAAAATGACCTTTTTATAAAAAGATTAAACAACATCTCATGGAATGGCGGGGACTGTGAGGGGACAAACACACACACAGACAGACACACTCAAACACAAACACACACACACAACATTTTTTGAGTTGTATTGTTTGTATATCGTTGTATTAAAAAAATGTGTGACTGTCCTCGTCTATCAGGGTATCAGTTTTGTTACTTGTCATGTTTTGTGTTTTTTGAATAGACCCCAGGATGAATAGCTGCTGCTTTGGCAAAAGCTAATGGGGATCTGAATAAACCAATAAATAAATGTAATTTTAAATAAATTTTAAAAAACAATAGACCTTTTCATTCAAAATTATTGACTGAAATGAACCTATCAACATAGTGATGACATATACAGTGTGAATAGCTTTTTAATTACAGGTGCACCCTGCATAAAGCAAGCTCAGCCCTATTTCTACTATTGTCCAATTCCAATTGCAGTTGTTGTGTCCGTATAAGCCCCCCTAGGGTCTCAAGTTGGGAAAAACTCATAGCCCACCGTAAGTGTTTTACAATGTTATGATTGGAAAACTGTCCCATAGACATCTAAATGTCCAGAATCAGAATCATGCTACTATGAAGCTGAACAAGAATTGTTCCACTGCACCAGGGTAGGGATGGGATGAGAGACAACTTCACTCGACATATTCACATTTCACAAAGTCATTCCATGTTTGCTTCATGCATTATATCATTCTGTAAAGTAAAGTAAATGTTGTACATGCTCTTTGTTTTCTTTATCTTTACATTAGTAAATGTTGCATTAGATAGAAATGTTAGGTTGACTTGGAAGATTATTCATATCTCTTTTGGTTTTGTTGGTCATACTTGCTGTAGTCTGATCTTTTTGTTCCAGACTATGATGCATTAATGTTTAGGGTACTTCATGTTCATGCATTGCCAAAATTAGGGGCCAGGGAGGAAACCTGCCAGAAGTGAACATGAGTAGTACAGTAGTAGCTAGCTAGCTAGAATGTATTGGTGATTCACATAATTTCCCTACTATGTAAACAGAGGACATCCAAGAAGAAAAATATATAAATTCAGTGGGGTAAGGAAATATTCAGCCTATAATTAGATACCTAGTTAATTTATAACTAAAACATACATTTGATTAGCTAGTCAATTTCGAGTTGTTAACAAGCAAGTTTAAGTTATCTAACATTTTTACGGGGATATCCAACCAGCGTAGGGTGCCGCCTTGAAGTAATTATCATCGCTTCGTGCCGACACATCAAAGCAGCCGATCCAGACTCTCAAGTCAAGGATGTCGAGAGGCTGGTGCTAACAAGACTAGTCGATTTCCTCCTTAACTAGCTTTAATGGCGAGCTACCTAAAAAAAACGGGGGAAATGTGCGTACTGTCTTAATAAATGTTGATAAAACAAGTTTACTGGAGAACGGAGACCAAGTAGAGACTTTCGGACAAGGTGGATAATTGTATAATATGAGGCAGTTTATTCAGAGGTAAAGATATCTGTAAATAGCGTGCACGGACCCGTTCGTCAACCTCGTAGGGAGATATCTGAGAGAGCGAGCCCCTAAACATTGTGTGCTGACATTTTATACAATAAAATAAAGTAGGTTGATTCTAGTAGTTCTGATCTTCTGATTGGTCCTGATGAGTTGGTCGAGGTCACTTCCATTGCATTGGCTCTGAGTCGGGTTCTCTGTCTTCAGATGTTCAGCCTAAGAGAAGGGGGTTTTTGTGTGTGTGTGCTTAACAATGATGATGTGTGTGTGTGTGTGTGTGCGTGTGTGTATGTGTGTGTGTGTGTGTGTGTGTGTGTGTATGTGTGTGTGTGTGTGTGTATGTGTGTGTATGTGTGTGTGTGTGTATGTGTGTATGTTTAACAATGATGATGTGTGTGTGTGTGTGTGTGTGTATGTGTGTGTGTGTGTGGGGGTGTGTGTGTGTATGTCCTCAGAGCAATAACTTGTGAGTTGAGAGAACTGAGAGACCTATGGCGTGGGTGTTGTCCATAGCCACCTGCTGATAAGGCCGACAAGATAGAAGTCTTTGTGCATTGTATTAAATCCAAAGGCCCAACACAAGATGGGTTATGCACAAGATTTTAGTCAGACCAAGCTATAACATAATATATTTACTACGACAAATCCCTCTCTTCACGTCTCCCCAGAGACGTGACCAAGTAACAGTAAAGAAGGAAAACTTAAGACGTGACACAAGCTAACAGTGTAATTGGCAAAATAGGGAAAACTTTATCAGAAGATAAAGTTTTACATTCCCCCTCTTCACGTCTCACAAGAGACGTGACATAGAGCTTAAATGCTGCAATTTGGCAAAATAGGGAAAACTTTATCAGAAGATAAAGTTTTACATTCCCCCTCTTCACGTCTCACAAGAGACGTGACATAAAGCTTAAATGCTGCAATTGGCAAAATAGGGAAAACTTTATCAGAAGATAAAGTTTTACATTCCCCCTCTTCACGTCTCACAAGAGACGTGACAAAAAGCTTAAATGCTATTCATCATCCAGATATCCTTGGTCAGCATCGTCAATAGCAAGCAAAGGAAACATCTGACCGTTATCTGCAGGATGTGGATCAATAGCGGTGGTTATAATCCTGGTTGTCAGCGTCCCGTATGCATGGAATGCAACAGCATCCACAAAGCACTAGAATTGCAGCAAAATTGAGATGGATACAAGTATAGAAGAAACAAGCGTTTTATATTTAGCAAACGCATCCATCCAAGAGTCCCACATTGAAGTGTCCACCCCTGAGTGGCTCTTCATCTTACCATTAAGAGTTCGTAACCCTTCCAGGGCAATTATCAAACTGCCATCTGTGGCTGTATTGTTGGGAATAAAGGTACAACATTGTTCACCAAACATAGCACATACTCCTCCTTTTTCAGCCAGGAGCATGTCGACAGCAATACGATTTTGGAAAGCCATGAGAGAGGTTGCAGCCAACTGGCCATGCACCGCCTCAAAACCTTGTTGTGTCCAATTGCCTAATTTTAACATTAATGTATGCAGTTAATTCTATCGACGTTTTTGTTAATAGTACAACAGTCAGCACCCAAAAGGACGAGCCCCCAAAAACTGTACTCCATGTACCCATGTTCAAGGACAGTTTCACAGACAACAAAGAGAGAGTGTTCTTATCAGCCTGTTATGTGAAACAATCCATATCAGTATAGTGCTCCTCATTAATGCATTCCTTCCAAGCTATTCATCACATACAGATCCAAAAAATAAAACCCAACAATTTTATGGTGTCACTCTAAACAGAGTATAATCACCCTTAAGAATAACAGGATATGGAAATTAAATCACAACATTTAATGTTAATAGAAAATAAAAATAATAATTTTAACCCTCTATTCCTCCCCTACACCTAACATGTACTGAGTTGGCTACCAGCCACCCAGGAATCCTTTACCTTCACATCAGGAAGAATAAACAATCACAGTGGTTAGTGAAAACGTAAGTTAATAAATGAGCAAGAACTGAAAATAAATGCGTGTATGTATTTTACTAGGCAAAACATGGATCATCCAGCTTGGTCTCAGAGTCAGTAGCAGAGTCACCTGCATCATCCTGGGCCGGTAACAACAGCATCATACCTGACGCCTGCACCACTCCTACCACTGACCTCCTGAGACAGGGGACGATGCAAGCAGCACAACACATTAACAGCAAAAACACAATTACTAGGGTCAGAAATCCAGTAACCACCATAGAAGAGTACTCACCAAACCAGTCACTCAGCCAGGAAATAAGGCAACATCCACAAAGAACAAGTATACCCATAGAGGCCATAACTTCACCCAGAATAGTCACAACAATAGTTTTCCATTTACCAAATACGTTATCAAACCAACCGTTTATGGAGCTATCAATACCAGAGTTCTCAACCAGTTCGTTCGCCAGCGTGGTGATGGTCACTCAAGCGCTTTGGTCACGGGCCCGTCCGGTGCTATATTGTTGGAGATGAAAGTACAGCACATATATCCAAACAGAACACAAACCCCGTCCCGCTCAGCCAAAAGCATATCTAAAGCTATTCTATTCTGCCATGTCATTAAGCTAGTTGCCGCTGTCTGCTCAGCTAATCCCTTTATTGCATCACGAGTGTGGTTAATAAATCTTTTGCTGGTTATATTAAATATAATTTATCCAATCTACATTTTTATTAATTGTTTGACCACCAGAAAATACTTGATTCAAACCCAGCTGCGATCTGATTGTGGATCCCATCAATATATATCCTTTCATCAAAGGATCCCGGGAGGAGGTCCTACTTTCTATGTGACAACTCACCAATCTCTGACACGTTTGATTGTTTGCGTATGTAGGTGAGTTCACAATCAGTTATCACCACACATCCATCAGATGTCAGCATGGGCCTGGTTTTGGCTCCTATAATCCTCTTGCTGCAACAAAGAGGAGAGATTTAGTCATGGTCTCTTTAGGTGTGACATTCTCTGTGTGGGAGCAGGAGCTAAGATGCCCTACCCTGTATCCTATCCTTACTAGTCCTAGAAAAACAATAATAAGAATCCCCTGTGACTTCAAACTGAGGCAACCCAGGTCGGGATGACTTTGTTATCGGGGGAAACAGATAGTGCAAGTTACCATAAGACTCTTTCACCACATTCCCAGGTGGCTTGCATGGAGGAAAAACCTGACAGAGAGTTAAAGCCTGTCAAGGGGAACGGAGTAGTTGTTATCCCTGGTTTGGCTGTCCTACAGGCAAAACAGTCCTCTTTAGACATAGTTTTTTCCCGTATACTGAATCCATTCCAACCACAGGTTAAGATTTCTATACCCCGTTTCCACCTGTACTACTTCCTCCAGGTCCATAGTTTTGCACTATCTTTATCACAGCCCCGGTCTCACTACCTCCCTCAGAGAGGTGTACTCTAGAATTTCCCCTTTCCCTACGTCTAGCTGTCTCCTATGCCTTTTCAACTTGTGTTAGGTTAACTACCACTTCTGGCTGAAACAGGAGGGTCCGTGTGTGTTAGGAATATGGCCCCCACAATCAGACAGCTACCTACCGTCGGGAGACCTGTGAATCCCCACCCTTGCCCTGAGAACATGTCAGATGCCAGAGGCCAACCCATTGCTTTACCTTCTATCGAACTCACACAGGGATGATCAGACAGGGTAAGGGAATCTTCGTTAAGGAGGCAACCCCCGAACCATAGTGGTGATCGGATCTTTCTCCTAACTCTGTGTTTGTTCGTCAGGTGTAGCTGGTTTTGTACAGTGTGTGACATGCACCCAGATGGATCTCTCAGCTATTCTGCTGGCAAAGGCAGTACTTGGTAGGGCCCTTCCCGCCAGGCCTGATTCAGTCTCCTGGTTAGATAGAGTGGGTCACCTTCTCCTTTAGTTCACCTGTGGGGCACAAAACCTCTGACATACAGGTGTGGTTAATAAACTATCATACATGTTTTTTTTTTTTTTTAAGTATTTTGTCCTCTCCTTCGTATATATTTAATAAAGTATTTTGTCCTCTCCTTCGTATATATTTAATATTTAATCCAACCATCCCCCTCTTTGACACATGATTTGGCCATGTGTCAATATTACCACCTACCTAAACAATCACTTTAGTTAATATTGGTATTTCATTATCCAATTACCATTCCTCCACTCTCTCTTCTGTTATTTATGGTTCAAATCAAATATATTATTACCAAATTATAATCTTCTTCACAATTATCACAGTACTATAAATTACCCTCAACTTAGTAAAATAAACTATCTTAAAGTCTTCCTCTCATGCCTTTAGAATGTACTAGTGTGGATGATTAATTAACACCAGAATGTTAAAACAGAGTTCAGAAGCCATTGAAATCATTTAACGAACTGTTTAATCCCATAGTATACTAAACAATTACCATTATTCTAAATATTTCATAAATGTTAGTTATCCCAAGTGTTCATTAAGTCCTCATGACATTCATTCTCATAAGAAATCATATATACCCCAAACTCAGCCAAAACCTAAAAAATCCATAAAATTCACTGTGTGCACCTTTAAGACCTATAACCCTTGACCTGCTGAAAACCCCCCCAAAAATTGAAACAAGGCTTTATAAACATCATACTAGGTGTGTTGTTTTTATTTGAAAACCCAATTTGAAAAACAACCACAAATAGCCAGGCCTTAATTTGGTAGCTCACTTTCATGACCTAAATACGGCCTAACTTCACTACTGCTCCCCTAGCCCTTGGCAACATTCCAACGAGATGAGCTAATCTCTTTCTCCTGGTTATCCCCAGTCTTAACCCATCAATAATTGTTTGTATCAATCTAATTCCTCATAACTAATCTATAAAACCACTCAAAATTCCTCGCGTATACAATTATTATTTAATTGATTACCCTAACTCTGCTACATGTACCAAACATTTATATATTTTCCCGCTAAACCATTTCAGTTCGCTATTCAATTTATTTAACTGTTCTCTCTGATTATGCCCTAATTAATAAAACAAATACTTGCTATCGTTGATTAGCATACATTTAATAATGTTCCTACCATCTGAACTGTACTGTCTCTCACCCTCCCCTTGCTCCTTCGGGGAGAGCGCATGGTAACCTTATAACATATTTTCATAGACTTTTCTAGAATACTTCTATTTAAGCTATCTAATTCAACCTTTCACATCCACATAGTAATCTAGGTATATAGCCCCACTGCGAAAGCTTTGTCTACTGTCCCTACCTGTGTTCGAACCAGGGACATCGCCAGTCACTCCACACCATCTACGATTCTCACAAAGTAAATACTTTCACGTCGCACATCCAGCCACGTCATCACCCCCGTCTAGCCAGCCCTTCCGTCTCAAACACCCTAGTAGCCTAAATAAAACACACTCTAACAGCGTTCTGCATTTTCCTCTATCATCAGGTTTAAGAACTAACGTAACAACATTAACTATTCTCTATTGCTGTAGTAACGTCTTGTTTGGTTCAGTTTATTTATTACGGAGTGTCCATAATACTATAATAATACATAATCGAATTCCCCTCATGCATACAGATTTCACCTTATGCCATTGAAATGCCAAATAAACCATAATAGTTCAATGGAGCCCCCTATTGGCTCTCCCCTACCTATACATTACTTCTACAACCACTTTAGTTATGGTCCGATTACAAATTAAACCTTATCACATGATCAAACAACGCCACAACCTTAAACTCATATGGGGCGGCAGGCAGCTTAGTGATCAGTAGCGCCCGCGCCAAGAACCGAGAGGTCGCGGTTCCAATCCCCGAGCCGACCAGGCGAAAAATCTGCCGATGTGCCCTCGAGCAAGGCACTCAACCCCAATCGCTCCTGCAAGTCGCTCTGGACAAGAGCGTCTGCCAAATCACCAAAAATGCAAATGTAAATATTCTCTACTTTCTCACCCATCTCATCCCTCGTCAGAAACCCACAGGCACCTCTCAAATAATCACCCCGTGGTGTTCCCAGCCAACTCCAGTCTTTCCTCGCTCCAAAGCCACACTTTCGCTCTCTCCAGCCCCTCCCCTCGCAACTCTCTCTTTCTCTCTCACTGCTCATTTCTCCTTTACACACCTTATGTATCTGTTTTAAGCATGGATTCGAGTTTATCTGCGTCCAGACGTCCCTCAAAACCATACCTCTCCCTCCACCTAATGTCTAGAACTCTGCCACAGTTAAACTTCTACCTCCTCGCAACCTATAGGGTAGGACCTCCCCTAATAGGATTTATGCAAAAGGTCTCAGTTCAAACTGGGTCCCTTTAGGAATCTAGTTGTGGGTCAAATCTTATCCACCAATGCGTCAATCCGTAGTTCGACACATTCTGGATACGTTTATCTTTATTCCTTATTCCTTATTCCTTATTCCTTAATTCCTTAGTATAAAACACAATACCAGATATCTCATGTATGCCTTAATTCATTAGGATGGAAAATTATTTAACAAGTATTCATACTCACGCTCAGTACTACTGATCATAATTTGGTATTGGTCTATAATACAATATGCAAGATTTCGTTTTAACAGGCTCTGCATACCTTTTTAGAAGAGCGCGCTCTGATCAGGTTTCCTGAGCCAAGACGAATAGTTGATTTCTCCAGGATTTTCAGGTCACTCTTCCGTCTGTTTTTAGATCGATGATTTGCCTTTTCCTCTCGCACCAACTTTTAGATCGAATTAAAAAACCATTCGGCACCACTCCCGCTCTATCCTGTATTTTTTTGATCTAGATATTCATTAAACTTGAGTTTTGGGACGGTAGTGGTTGCCATGGTTATACAGTTTTTTTTTAGACTATCTTGGTGCTCTTAGCCCGTCACTGGCCGAATCCAGCAATGTATTCTTGGCGCTGACTGAGATTTATCTCTGATGTCCCACCCTCGTACACAAAAAATGTTCAATACTTTATTATTAGGATTATTTTGCAAAAGGTATTATTGTTTTTCAATTATTCGAATTATTATATATTTTCCCAAAAGGTATCAGAACCGCCCTTTTGGAACAATATATTAACAAACTCAAGCGCTCCCAAAATAATTATCAATTTAATTTTAGGAATTATTTAGCAAAAGTTATTATTGTTTTTCAGTTATTCGAGTTATTATATATTTTCCCAAAAGGTATCAGAACCGCCCTTTTGGAACAATATATTAACAAACTCAAGCGCTCCCAAAATAATTATCAATTTAATTTTAGGAATTATTTAGCAAAAGTTATTATTGTTTTTCAGTTATTCGAGTTATTATATATTTTCCCAAAAGGTATCAGAATCGCCCTTTTGGAACAATATATTAACAAACTCGAGCGCTTCCAAAATAATTATCAATCTAATTTTAGGAATTATGAAAATACCAACACCACAAGAGGGAAAAAGTTCAAGTCAGCTTTTAGCGCAGCGGCTACATAACAGGCAAAATAGGACTCGGTGGTCCTCTTAAAAGTTATCCACTAGTTAGTCTCATGAAACGGCCAATCTTACACAACATTCAGGTTATCATTTCAACAATTACATTTTCATTACATATCAGCATCAACACACGAATTCAGTTTAAGTTCCTCACAGTACATATAGTTGAGTGCCACGTCAACCAATTGCCCGACTATCTGAACTTGTATTTTTATTTTTATTTTTTTGATTCTCCTCAAGGAGACTCCCAGTCGTTTAAACCATTCAACTGGCGTCTAGTCGGGAGAACCTTTTCTGGACTTGGATTCTCACGGAATTAACTCAACCCGACTATCTGAATCTTTTTATCAAGTCACCAGATCCTTCTCTTGTGGATCAAATAAAAGGGGTCCATCGCTTGTGGACCAAAACCTCTGTAATAGGCTCCTCACTAGAAAGCCGCATTTCAACAGAAAATAAAACCACTGTAACTAGACTTCTTCTCTTAGAGTCACATTTCAACAGTAAAAACCTAAGCAACACACGAATTCAGTTTAAGTTCCTCACAGTACATATAGTTGAGTGCCACGTCAACCAATTGCCCGACTATCTGAACTTGTATTTTTATTTTTATTTTTTTGATTCTCCTCAAGGAGACTCCCAGTCGTTTAAACCATTCAACTGGCGTCTAGTCGGGAGAACCTTTTCTGGACTTGGATTCTCACGGAATTAACTCAACCCGACTATCTGAATCTTTTTATCAAGTCACCAGATCCTTCTCTTGTGGATCAAATAAAAGGGGTCCATCGCTTGTGGACCAAAACCTCTGTAATAGGCTCCTCACTAGAAAGCCGCATTTCAACAGAAAATAAAACCACTGTAACTAGACTTCTTCTCTTAGAGTCACATTTCAACAGTAAAAACCTAAAGAATTCAGATATCTTTACATATGTGCCTTTTGAGTCATAATAGATATGTTATAAATTTTACAGTAATCCATACTCACGCCCAGTACTTACTGATCATAATTTAGTTTATCCTACAATACAATATGCAGATTTTGTTTTAACAGGTTCTGCTTACCTTTGTATTGACGGCCGTCTAGATCAGTTTCCTGAGGCGAGCTGGATTCCCGGCTGCTCCTGCGGACAGGTCACCCGTCCTTTTCAGATCCGTCTCTTACTTGTCTCCTGTCTCTATCAACTTTTATGGACCGAATTCAGAGTTAGAAAACCACCCTCTGCTACCAAGTTTGTTGATAAAACAAGTTTACTGGAGAACGGAGACCAAGTAGAGACTTTCGGACAAGGTGGATAATTGTATAATATGAGGCAGTTTATTCAGAGGTAAAGATATCTGTAAATAGCGTGCACGGACCCGTTCGTCAACCTCGTAGGGAGATATCTGAGAGAGCGAGCCCCCTAAACATTGTGTGCTGACATTTTATACAATAAAATAAAGTAGGTTGATTCTAGTAGTTCTGATCTTCTGATTGGTCCTGATGAGTTGGTCGAGGTCACTTCCATTGCATTGGCTCTGAGTCGGGTTCTCTGTCTTCAGATGTTCAGCCTAAGAGAAGGGGGTTTTTGTGTGTGTGTGCTTAACAATGATGATGTGTGTGTGTGTGTGTGTGCGTGTGTGTATGTGTGTGTGTGTGTGTGTGTGTGTGTGTGTGTATGTGTGTGTGTGTGTATGTGTGTGTATGTGTGTGTGTGTGTATGTGTGTATGTTTAACAATGATGATGTGTGTGTGTGTGTGTGTGTGTATGTGTGTGTGTGTGTGGGGGTGTGTGTGTGTATGTCCTCAGAGCAATAACTTGTGAGTTGAGAGAACTGAGAGACCTATGGCGTGGGTGTTGTCCATAGCCACCTGCTGATAAGGCCGACAAGATAGAAGTCTTTGTGCATTGTATTAAATCCAAAGGCCCAACACAAGATGGGTTATGCACAAGATTTTAGTCAGACCAAGCTATAACATAATATATTTACTACGACATAAACCACAATGTTACTTCCTGATGTTGCACATGGTGTTCAGCCAGAGGAAACACTATTTTAATGGCACTTCGATACTGAAGTGAGTTTTTCGTCGCAGGTTAGGAGGATTAATGTAGCAGGTTAGAGAGTAAGGTTAAGGTTCTCCTAACCTGCTAGGAAAATCACTTTGTATCAAAATGCTGTGAAAAGAGTGTGTCCCGTTCAGCCAGGGGTAAACAACACACTGCTGCAACCTGATTGGCTGAACATCAGCAAGTAGCATTAGCCAATCTAGCATGGTGGTGGAAAATTGTGTTTCATTAAGACAGTGCACATCTTTTTCCAGTTTTTTTTCTCCCGGTTGCTCGCCATTAAAGTTAGTTAAGCAGGATATCGATGCCAATGCAGCCTGAATGGATGATGTTTTATGTACGAGCCGTTTGCCTGGGGACACGAGTGTATAGCCGGCTGCATACGTTCCAGTTGGATGCAGACAGAGAAGAAGAGGCGAAGCGAGAGGTTTTACTCTGCCCAAAATCTGTCCACGAAAATACGCCCATGAAGTGAGGAATTTTTGTATGGAGGTCAATGAAAGTGTCGAATTTGGTCAACAAAAAATTTAATTGCCAACTTGCTATGTGAAGCTTATTTGATCTAATAAAAGTTAACGTTTTGTAATGGTTGGGTTGTATGAATGCACTGATATAAGTGGACTCCTCCGCCTGCCTTCCATCTTTGAGGACAGATGACAAACGACGTAAAAGGAATAATATCCGACTGTTTTGTTGTAAAAATAGAAAACACACAAAGTTGTTATCTTTTAGGGGTCAGTAGTTCATGAGTCTGTTGTACAGTACTACTTCATTTCAGTACGGCAGACATGGGTTATTGAAAACATGGGTTATTACTTTGAGTACGGATTTCATTTCACCTGACTCCCTTCTTGCAGTCAGGAAGGGAAGAACAGCTGGAACAACTTCTATTTCAGGAAATCCATCTCTCTCTATTAGTATTGAGTTGTGGCTCAGTGGTTCCTTTGTGTTAAATATCCTCTGTTCCCAGCAGAGGTATTTCTCACACCTCTGTTGTTTACGACTGAATACACTACAGGCGTTCGCTGTGATTGCCAGTCACACACCTTAACATTAGGAAGGTAATCTGGTGTTTGTCTTACAGGGACATGACAGGTCGCGATGTAATGTCAGGTATTATGCGACACCTGTATGTGTTGGTGTGATATTTCAGACAGGATCCTTTCTGAACAGCACCTGAGGAAACTTGCTTCCCAGATCTGACAAGATGGTGCCGACAGACACGGTTTCCCTGTTTCTAGCTCCTAGCCAACTTTGCAGTATAGATTTGTTTGTGTGTGGACCTCAGCCACCCGAGCCACGGCCTGTTCATCCCGCTACCATCTAGAAGGCGGAGACAGTACAGGTGCATCAAAGCTTGAACCGAGAGACTGATCAACAGCTTCTATCGCCAGGACATCAGACTGTTACACAGTCACCACTAGCCAGCCTCCGCCTCCACCCAGTACCCTGGGCGGCAGGTAGCCTAGCGGTTAAGAGCGTTGAGCCAGTAACCGACTAGGTGAAAAATCTGTCCGTGCCCTTGAGCAAGGCACTTAACCCTAATTGCTTCTGTAAGTCGCTCTGGATAAGAGTGTCTTCTAAATGACTCAAATGTACCCTGCTCTGAGTCATTGAACACTGGTTACTTTCATAATGTTTACATACTGTTTTACCCACTTTATACAGCGCATTCGGAAAGTATTCAGACCCCTTGACTTTTTCCACATTTTGTTACGTTACAGCCCTATTCTAAAATGGATGAAATAGTTTTTTCCCTCATCAATCTAGACACAATACCAGATAATGACAAAGCAAAAACAGGTTTTTAGAATTTTTGCAGTATTAAAAATAAAATACTGAAATATCACATTTACATAAGTATTCAGATCCTATACTCAGTACTTTGTTGAAGCACCTTTGGCAGCGATTACAGCCTCGGGTCTTCTTGGGTATGACGCGACAAGCTTGGCACACCTTTATTTGGGGCGTTTCTCTGCAAATCCTCTCAAGCTCTATCAGATTGGATGGGGAGCGTTGCTGTACAGCTATTTTCAGGTCTCTCCAGAGATGTTCGATCAGATTCAAGTCCAGGCTCTGGCTGGGCCACTCAACGACATTCAGAGACTTGTCCCAAAGCCACTCCTGCGTTGTCTTGGCTGTGTGCTTAGGGTCGTTGTCCTTCGCACCAGTCTGAGGTCCTGAGCGCTCTAGAGCAGGTTTTCATCAAGGATCTCTCTGTACTTTGCTCCGTTCATCTTTCCCTCAATCCTGACTAGTCTCCCAGTCCCTGCAGCTGAAAAACATCCCCACAGAGATGATGCTGCCACCCACATGCTTCACCGTAGGGATAGTGCCAGGTTTCCTCCATACGTGACGCATGGCATTCAATCCAAAGAGTTCAATCTTGGTTTCATCAGACCAGAGAATCTTGTTTCTCATGGTCTGAGAGTTCTTTAAGTGCCTTTTGGCAAATTCCAAGCGGGCTGTCATGTGCATTTTACTGAGGAGTGGCTTCCATCTGGCCACTCTACCATAAAGGCCTGATTGGTGGAATGCTGCAGAGATGGTTGTCCTTCTGGAAGGTTCTCCCATCTCCACAGAGGAACTCTGTAGCTCTGTCAGAGTGACCATCGGGTTCTTGGTCACCTCCCTGGCCAAGGCCCTTCTCCCCCGATTGCTCAGTTCGGCCACCTCTAAGAAGAGTCTTGGTGGTTCCAAACTTCTTCCATTTAAGAATGATTGAGGCCAGTGTGTTCTTGTGGACCTTCAATGCTTCAGAAATGTTTGGTACCGTTCCCCAGATCTGTGCCTCGACACAATCCTGTCTCAGAGCTCTACGGACAATTCCTTCGACCTCATGGCTTGGTTTTTGCTCTGACATGCATTGTCAACTCTGGGACCTTATATAGACAGGTGTGTGCCTTTCCAAATCATGTCGAATCAATTGAATTTACCACAGGTGGACTCCAATCAAGTCGTAGAAACATATCAAGGATGATCAATGGAAAAAGGATGCACCTGAGCTCAATATCAAGTCTCATAGCAAAGGATCTGAATACTTACACTACCAGTCAAAAGTTTGGACACACCTACTCATTCAAGGGTTTTTCTTTATTTTTACTATTTTTTACATTGTAGAATAATAGTGAAGACATCAAAACTATGAAAATACACATATGGAATCATGTAGTAACCACAAAAGTGTTAAACAAATCAAAATATATTTTATATTTGAGATTCTTCAAAGTAGCCACCCTTTGCCTTGATGACAGCTCTGCACACTCTTGGCATTCTCTCAACCAGCCTCACCTGGAGTTGCAAAGAAAAAGTAATATCTCAGACTGGTCAATAAAATGAAAAGATTAAGATGGGCAGTCTGAGATATGGCTTTTTCTTTGCAACTCTGCCAAGAAGGTCAGCATCCCGGAGTCGCCTCTTCACTGTTGACGTTGAGACTGGTGTTTTGCAGGTACTATTTCAACTGTACTGGGCAGATGGCAGACAGCATGTATGGTGTTGGGTGGGCGAGCAGTTTGCTGATGTCAACGTTGTGAACAGAGTGCCCCATGGTGGCGGTGGGGTTATGGTGTGGGCAGGCATAACCTATGGACAACGAACACAATTGCATTTTATCGATGGCAATTTGAATGCACATAGATACTGTGACGAGATCCTGAGGCAACAGATGCATATCTGTATTCCCAATCATGTGAAATCCATAGATTATGACCTAATGAATTCATTTCTATTGACTGATTTCCTTATATGAACTGCAACTCAGTAAAATCTTTTAAATTGTTGAGTTTATATTTTTGTTCAGTGTATATACACTCAGTGGACAGTTTATTAGGTACACCACCCCGTTCACAAAAATGGTTTGCTCCTACAGACAGTGAGTCAAGTGGCCGTGGCTTTCTTTATTAAGCAGGCAAACAGGCATCAAGTTATTCAGTTACTGTTTGATTGAACGTTAGAATGGGAAAAACCAGGCTCTGTCGCAGCCGGCTGCAAATGGGAGACCCATGGGGCGGCGCACAATTGGTCCAGCCTCGTCCAGGTTAGGGGAGGGTTTGGTCGGCAGGGATGTTCTTGTCCCATCGCACACTAGTGATTCCTATGGTGTGCCGGGCGCAGTGCACGCTGACACGGTCGCCAGGTGTACGGTGTTTCCTCCGACACATTGGTGCACCTGGCTTCTGGGTTAAGGGGAGGGTGTGTCGGCCGGCCTCCTGGGCATTGTGTCAAGAAGCAGTGCGGCTCGGTTGGGTTGTGTTTCAGAGGACACACGGCTCTCGACCTTCGCCTCTCCCGAGTCCGTACGGGAGTTGCAGCGATGGGACAAGACTGTAACTATCAATTGGATACCGCGAAATTGGGGAGTAAAAGGGGTAAAAAAGAATAAGAATAATAAGAATGGGCAAAACGAGCGTGGTATGATCGTCGGTGCCCGGTGCGCCGGTTCCAGTTATCTCAGAAACTGCCGGCCTCCTGGGCTTTTCACGTGATCACCAACACTAGACAATTGAATCCCGGTTCCTGTTGTGTCATGCTGATGGCAGAGTCAGGAGTTGGCGTAAGCAGCATGAGTCCATGGCCCCATCCAGCCTGGTGTCAACAGTCCAGGCTGGTGGTGGGGAATGCTTTCCTGGTACACATTAGGTTCCTTGATACTAGCTGAGCAACGTTTGAATGCCACACCTTGTAGAATCCATTCCCCAAAGAATTCAGGCTGTTCTGGAGGCAAAGTGGGTCTGACCCAGTACTAGATGGGTGTCTCTAATAAATTAGCTACTGAATATATGTAATTTATATAGTGGAGGCTGCTGAGGGGAGGATGGCTCATAATAATAGTAAATGGAATGGCGTCAGCCACGATGTATTTGATACCATTCCACCATTAAGGTGCCACCAACCTCCTGTGATATATATATGTGTATATATATGTGTATGTATATATATATATATATATATATATATATATATTACGGACTCTGACATTGCTCGTTCTGTTTGGGGATTATTGTTTGTATTGTTGGAGCTAGAAATACAAGCATTTCGCTGCACCTGGGATAACATCTGCAAATCTGTGTACGTGACCAATAAACTTTGATTTGAGCTTGACTACCATGACAAATTGCATAATCAGAATGTACAGTCCAGTGCCCCTTCTGTCAGTGTGTGGACAGTGAAGTCAATATTGTTATATTCCCAAAGAAAGGCATAGACTCCTTTCAAGAGATTGACATTAACCCTTTCAAGAGAGTATGGGGTGTATAGGATGTTTAATTTCCAATGTGGGAGAAGTGAGTGATGATGATGATTAATATGGTCTATCGATGGATTACATTTTCTCTCAATTAGGGATAAGCGTGTACAGTATGTGGGGTCATTCACCCCATATACTTGTATCCCTAACTAAGAGAGAATATTTAATCCAATGATAGACCATGTCAATCAATCATCATCACTCACTTCTTCCATCTCTCTACAGTCTTTCATTGGCCCTTTTCTCTTTCTTCCTCCCACTGTGCAGTTCTTTTGTCCATCCTGGGCAATGGCATGGTGCTGGTCATCTCCTACCGCCGGAGGAAGAAGATGGTGGGCTCGGAGCTACTCTGCGTCAACCTGGCCATGGTGGATTTCCTGTGTTGCATCTGTTTCTATCCGCTGTCCATTCTGTCATCGTTTAACCATGCCTGGCTGGGGCACCATGTCACGTGCGTCTACTACGGTCTGGGCTGCTACAGTTTCGGCCTGTGCGGCATGTTCAACATTGCCGCCATCAGCGTGATCCGCTATCTGAAGACGTGCTACAGCTATGGTGAGGGTGAGAGGTGGGGTGTTGGGGGTGGGGGGGTTGTATGATTGAGCCAGCTTGGAGTGGTGAGGTTTGCACATTTGTGAGGGACAACCTGGACGTGTCCAATGAGAAACGCAGATTTTATGTCTTGTGTTGCAAAGCATTTTCCGTTGCGTGCCCAAATGAACACAACCCTGGTGTAGAAGATAATTCAGTAGCTTCGTTTTTAGACCCCCTCCGAAGCTCATAAGTGTCTCTAGTCATCGGCATCACATACAGTGCATTCTGAAAGTATTCAGACCCCTTGACTTTTTCCACATTTTGTTACATTACAGCGTTATTCTAAAATGGATTAAATTGTTTTTTCCCCTCATCAATCTACACACAATACCCCATAATGACAAAGTAAAAACAGGTTTTTAATTTTTTTTGCAAATGTACATAAGTATTCAGACCCTTTACTCAATACTTGGTTGAAGCACCTTTGGCAGCGATTACAGCCTGGAGTCTTCTTGGGTATGACGCTACAAGCGTGGCACACCTGTATTTGGAGAGTTTCTCCCATTCTTCTCTGCAGATCCTCTCAAATTCTCTGTCAGGTTGAATGGGGAGTGTCGTTGCACAACTACTTTCAGGTCTCTCCAGAGATGTTCGATCGAGTTCAAGTCCGTGCTCTGGCTGGTCCACTCAAGGACATTCAGAGACTTGTCCCGAAGCCACTCCTGCGTTGTCTTGGCTGTGTGCTTTGGGTCGTTGTCCTGTTGGAAGGTGAACCTTTGTCCCAGTCTGAGGTCCTGAGCGCTCTGGAGCAGGTTTTCATCAAGGATCTCTCTGTGATTTTTGTTATTTTTATTTTTGTTGTTTTTTAGGGGGTAGATCAGCTTTAATATTGCAGATAGATTGTAACTTCCATCAATGTAATTGTCTGCATCACTTCCAATCCCCCATCAGTTTTTCTTCTTGCAAATATATATATATAAATATATATATATATATATATATATATATATACAGTGAGGGAAAAAAGTATTTGATCCCCTGCTGATTTTGTACATTTGCCCACTGACAAAGACATGATCAGTCTATAATTTTAATGGTAGGTTTATTTGAACAGTGAGAGACAGAATAACAACAACAAAATCCAGAAAAACGCATGTCAAAAATGTTATCAATTGATTTGCATTTTAATGAGAGAAATAAGTATTTGACCCCTCTGCAAAACATGACTTAGTACTTGGTGGCAAAACCCTTGTTGGCAATCACGGAGGTCAGACGTTTCTTGTAGTTGGCCACCAGGTTTGCACACATCTCAGGAGGGATTTTGTCCCACTCCTCTTTGCTGATCTTCTTCAAGTCATTAAGGTATCGAGGCGGACGTTTGGCAACTCGAACCTTCAGCTCCCTCCACAGATTTTCTATGGGATAAAGGTCTGAAGACTGGCTAGGCCACTCCAGGACCTTAATATGCTTCTTCTTGAGCCACTCCTTTGTTGCCTTGGCCGTGTGTTTTGGGTCATTGTCATGCTGGAATACCCATCCATGACCCATTTTCAATGCCCAGGCTGAGGGAAGGATGTTCTCACCCAAGATTTGACGGTACATGGCCCCGTCCATCGTCCCTTTGATGCGGTCCTGTCCCCTTAGCAGAAAAACACCCCCAAAGCATAATGTTTCCACCTCCATGTTTGACGGTGGGGATGGTGTTCTTGGGGTCATAGGCAGCATTCCTCCTCCTCCAAACACGGCGAGTTGAGTTGATGCCAAAGATCTCCATTTTGGTCTCATCTGACCACAACACTTTCACTCAGTTCTCCTCTGAATCATTCAGATGTTCATTGGCAAACTTCAGACGGGCCTGTATATGTGCTTTCTTGAGCAGGGGGACCTTGCGGGCGCTGCAGGATTTCAGTCCTTCACGGCGTAGTGTGTTACCAATTGTTTTCTTGGTGAAGATGGTCCCAGCTGCCTTGAGATCATTGACAAGATCGTCCCGTGTAGTTCTTGGCTGATTCCTCACCGTTCTCATGATCATTGCAACTCCACGAGGTGAGATCTTACATGGAGCCCCAGGCCGAGGGAGATTGACAGTTATTTTATGTTTCTTCCATTTGGGAATAATCGCACCAACTGTTGTCACCTTCTCACCAAGCTGCTTGGCGATGGTCTTGTAGCCCATTCCAGCCTTGTGTAGGTCTACAATCTTGTCCCTGACATCCTTGGAGAGCTCTTTGGTCTTGGGCATGGTGGAGAGTTTGGAATCTGATTGATTGATTGCTTCTGTGGACAGGTGTCTTTCATACAGGTAACAAGCTGAGATTAGGAGCACTCCCTTTAAGAGTGTGCTCCTAATCTCAGCTCATTACCTGTATAAAAGACACCTGGGAGCCAGAAATCTTTCTGACTGAGAGGGGGTCAAATACTTATTTCCCTCATTAAAATGCAAATCAATTTATAACATTTTTGACAAATGCGTTTTTCTGGATTTTTTTATTGTTATTGTCTCTCACTGTTCAAATAAAACTACCATTAAAATTATAGACTGATATATATATACATACATACATACACACATACATATAAATACATGTATATACATATCCTTTAAAAAATATATATTTCCCTTTATTACTTTCCAACCCCACCACTCCTTCCTTAATTGGAGTAAACTAGTGAACAACAATGCTTAGGCCTCTACTTCCAGCTTATACATACTATATACATTTTAGATCTCTCTGTACTTTGCTACGGTCATCGCTCCCTCGATCCTGACTAGTCTCCCAGTCCCTGCCGCTGAAAAACATCCCCAAAGAGATGATGCTGCCACCACCATGCTTCACCTTAGGGATGGTGCCAGGTTTCCTCCAGATTTGACGCTTGGCATTCAGGCCAAAGAGTTCAAAATTGGTTTCATCAGACCAGAGAATCTTGTTTCTCATGGTCTGAGAGTCCTTTAGGTGCCTTTTGGCAAACTCCAAGCGGGCTGTCATGTGCCTTTTACTGAGTAGTGGCTTCCGTCTAGCCACTCTACCATAAAGGCCTGATTGGTGGAGTGCTGCAGAGATGGTTGTCCTTCTGGAAGGTTCTCCCATCTCCACAGGGGTGGGTCATGGGGACTGTGTAAGGACACCCACGCTCATTAAAGTAGAAATACAGTAGAATTAGTAGAAAATATAATATAGTATAATATTTCTTTATAACATAGAAGAAATATAGTCAAAACTCCCATTCTATTAGTGTATACCATAATATATGACAACATGAGCGGGGCAACTTGCTGCTTACAGACATCAACAACAACGACATTCAAAAAACATTCTTTACCCCAGGACTATTCAACAGGAAAATGAAGAAACAGGAGCTCTCTGTGTTAAGCTATGGTTAAACCCAGCACTCAGAGAAACAAAACACGACTAAGGGAGTGGAAGAAACAAAAATTATTTTAATAAAAGTTCAATTTGTCTTAGTCCAAAAACAACTGAAGAAAAGGAACAGAGTGGGCTAGTCGGCTCCGGAGGAAGGAGAGGCTGAGGCAGGCAGGCAGGCAGGCAGGCAGGCAGGCAGGCAGGCTGGAAGGCAGGTTGGGAGGTATGTCTGAACTGAAGACAAAACAAACGACAGGTTAAGGAGAGTAAAGAGCCAGGCTGAAGACAAAGACAATTTACTCTACTGGTGAGCCAAGTTACCGCTCTAGTAAGAACAACGATCTGGCGCCGGTGGAGAGCCATGCCCAGGAATTAGTAGTGCAGGTTGATGAGAGAATAGGATGCAGCTGCGTAGGCAGGAATCACTGGAAACAACCCGCAGCTGCACAGGAGAGGCAGATCCTGAGCACGCCCCCCGATCCACTCCAGACACACCCACATAATGGGGACAAACACACATACAGATACAACAGACAAAGAGGGGACAAAACAAGGAGGAAGGGAAACAGAAAATGGAGAGACAAGCTGCCCACATAACAGTACCCCCCTCAATGGTCGCCACCTGGCGACCCACCAGGCCTGTCAGGGTTGTCGTGATGGAAGTCCGTGATCAGCTGAGGATCCAACACAAAACGCTTTAGGGACCCAAGACCTCTCCTCTGGTCCATAACCTTCCCAATCGACTAGGTATTGGAGACCCCCTACCCCGCCTCCGAGAGTCCAGGAGCCTACTGACGGTGTAGGCCGGATGGTCGTCAATGAGGCGAACAGGTGGAGGTGGATCTGCCGGCGGACACAAAAGGCTGGAGGACACAGGTTTCAGTTGGGAGACGTGGAAAGTAGGGTGAATCTTCATGGCTGAAGGCAACTTCAAACAAACCGCAGCGGGGTTAACGATGGACTCCACCACAAACGGACCCAGGTACCGAGGAGACAGCTTGCGTGATTTGGTATGAAGAGGTACGTTCTTAGATGACAGCCAAACTTCTTGACCAGGATGAAACACAGGTGCGGGAGTCCTGCTCCTATCCGCTGTCGTCTTGTTCCTGTCGGTGGTCCGAAGCAACGCTTCCCGAGCGTCGCTCCACACTCTCTGGCAGCGGCGGAGGTTCTCCTGAACCGAAGGAACAGCCAATTCCTTCTCCTGAGCAGGAAGCAGAGGGGGTTGATAACCCATGGTTACTTCGAAGGGTGAAAGGCCGGTGGCAGAGGTGGTGAGGGAGTTGTGGGCGTACTCTATCCAAGGCAGATGTTTGGCCCAGGATGATGGATGTTGAGCAGCCACACAACGAAGGGTTGCTTCGAGGTTTTGATTGGCTCTTTCTGTTTGACCGTTGGTCTGGGGATGAAACCCTGAGGACAGACTAATGGAAGCACCCAAAGCAGAACAGAAAACCTTCCAAACACGGGAAGTAAACTGTGGGCCTCTATCAGATACGATGTCCACAGGTATTCCATGGGGACGGAATACATGTTGGACTAGGAGGTCCGCTGTCTCACTGGCAGACTGTAATTTTGGTAATGCTATATAGTGAACAGATTTAGAGAATCTGTCCACAATGGTAAGTATAGTATCATTACCTTCAGACTTGGGTAGGCCGGTGACAAAATCCATGGCTATGTGGGACCAGGGACGGCTGGGAACTGGGAGGGGTAGCAGCAGCGCCGAAGGGGACTGATGGGAGGCTTTGCCCCGAGCACAGGTTGAACAGGCTGCCACAAAAGCCCGAACGTCAGTTTCCATTGAAGGCCACCAAAAATGTCTCCTAAGCAGCGTCAACATGCGTCTCATCCCAGGGTGACCAGCAAAATGGGAGGTGTGAATCCACTGCAACACCTGAGACCGGACCGTCTCGGGAACAAAGAGTAGGTTGGGAGGTCCATCACCCGGTCCCGGGTCCGTGGCAAGTGCAGTCTTCACAAGAGACTCGATCTCCCACTGTACTGCCGCCACGACGCATGAGGAAGGTAGGACTGCCTCAGGCTCGCTGGTCTCCGAAGGGTCAGCAAACTGGCGGGACAAAGCATCTGGTTTAACATTTCTTGACCCCGGTCTGTATGTAAGAATAAAGTTAAACCTACTAAAAACAGGGCCCATCTGGCTTGGCGTGAGTTGAGTCTCTTAGTGGCTTGGATGTAAGCCAAGTTTTTGTGGTCTGTCCAGACCACAAACGGCAGTTCAGCTCCATCCAGCCAGTGCCGCCATTCTTCCAGTGCTAGCTTAACCGCCAGCAGTTCCCGGTTTCCAACGTCGTAATTCCGTTCTGTGGGTGACAATTTCTTGGAGAAAAAAGCACAGGGGTGAAGCTTTTGGTCAGTGGGGGAGCGCTGGGAGAGGACTGCTCCCATACCTGAGTCAGACGCGTCCACCTCCACAATAAACTGCAGAGAGGTATTGGGGTGTATCAACACGGGGGAGGTGGAAAACAGTTCCTTCAAAACCCCTACCGCCTGCTCCGCCTCAGGGGACCACAGAAAATTGACTTTTGGGGATGAGAGTCTAGTAAGGGGTGCCACCACTTTACTAAAACCCTTAATGAATCTACGGTAGAAGTTAGCAAAGCCCAAAAATCGTTGAAGTTGCTTACGGGTGGTGGGTGTGGGCCATTCCGTCACTGCCCGGATCTTCTCGGGGTCCGCCTTCACCTGCCCGCTCTCAATGATGAAACCAAGGAACGATGTAGACTGTTTGTGGAACTCACACTTTTCTGCTTTGACGTACAGCTTATTCTCCAAGAGCCGTTGAAGGACTTGACGGACGTGTGACTCATGCTCCTCGGGTGACTTGGAAAAAACAAGAATATCATCCAGGTATACAAAGACAAAACGGTTCAAAAAATCCCTAAGAACATCGTTCACCATGGCTTGGAATTCAGCAGGGGCGTTTGAGAGCCCAAAGGGCATGACCAAATACTCAAAATGCCCCAGTGGAGTGTTGAAAGCGGTTTTCCACTCATCTCCCTTTCGGATTCTGACAAGGTGATAAGCGTTCCTGAGGTCGAGCTTGGAGAAAACTGTGGCGCCATGCAGAGGTTCAAAAGCTGAGTTGATGAGTGGAAGGGGATACTTGTTTTTAACAGTTATGTTGTTTAAACCCCTGAAATCGATACAGGGGCGTAACGACTTGTCTTTCTTTTCAACGAAAAGAAACCTGCACCCAAAGGAGACGACGAGGGACGGATTATGCCCGAGGCCAGAGAATCACCAATATACTGCTCCATTGCCTCTCTTTCCGGTCGGGACAGATTGTATAAGCGACTAGAGGGCAAGGGGAGCACCAGGAAGCAGTTCAATAGGGCAATCATAAGGCCTATGTGGTGGTAGAGACAGAGCCTTGTCCTTACTGGAAGCCTCCGCTAAGTCATGGTATTCTTTGGGGACAGATGACAGATCGAGAGGAGCTGAGGGATGAGTTGGGTTACACTTAGTGGGGGAACCGCTGACCTAAGGCACTCTGAATGGCAGTTAGTGCTCCAACTGAGAATGGTGTGACGTGTCCAATCAATTTGTGGGTTGTGAAGAGCCAACCAGGGGAAGCCAAGGATTAGGGGAGGTAGCTGAGCCAGACATAACTCTTAACTGAATGCTTTCACAATGATTGCCAGAAATCACTAGGGGAAACGGGGGTGGTTTGATGAGTTATCTCCGCGAGGAGGCGCCCATCAAGGGCTGTGACCCGAATGGGGGTAGGTAGTGGCTCCATGGGGATACGAGCTTGTGTAACGAACTGGTGGCTAATAAAGTTGTCTTCTGCACCTGAGTCTATGAGAGCTGAGAGTGGCAGGGAATGACTCTGGAAACGTAAGGTTACAGGTACTTGTAATCGGGGAATGATGGGTTCAGGATCTAACTCTGGGCTCGCAAGTAGACCCACCGTTACGAGCGAGCCTTGTCTTTTGGTCGCTTAGGGCATGTAGCCAGAATGTGTGTGGCGTCTCCACAGTACAGGCACTCACCCGCCTGGAGGCGCCGCTGCCGCTCTGCTGGAGGTAGTCGAGCTCGACCCACTTGCATTGGTTCCTCCTCTGTGCTCGGGATGGGATCAGGAACAAGAAGCTGCCGGCTCCGGGAGGCGAGACTCGAGTGGTTGAAGGCTGGGGAACTCGTCCTCCTAGATGTGGCCGACCGCCTCTCTCCCGACGCCTCTCCGCAACCGGTTGTCTAGCTTAATGGACAGGGAAACGAGAGAATGTAAATCATGTGGCTCGTCACGAGCAGCCAGTTCATCCTTAATGGCTTCATTCAAACCGTTTAGAAATGCTCCTTGAAGTGCCACATTGTTCCACTTGGAGTCCGCTGCCAAAGTCCAGAACTCAATAGAGTACTCAGCCACACTGTTAGAACCCTGCCTCAAAATATAAAGTATCTTGGAGGAATTACCCACATGGTCAGGATGGTCAAAAACAGTCTTAAATTTAGCAGAAAAATCAGCAAAAGTCAATCCAGTCAAAGTTTGATTTGAGCATACAGCCTCAGCCCAAACCAGAGCTCTCCCTCTTAACAGCCCCAGAACATAATGTACCTTAGAGGAATCAGTAGAAAACGACAGTGGTCTCTGCCGAAAAATCAAGTCACACTGAAGCAAAAATCCCCGGCACTTGTCCAATTCTCCATTGAACGGTTCAGGCGACGTGACAGGGGGTTCCCGATGGAACGAAGCCTGCATAATGTCCGAGGAAACAACTTGGGGTGCATCAAACTGGGGGTCAGAGAGAGATGGAGAACTGATAACAGACAATTTAGAGACTTGTGTAGTTAACTGAGTCACCTGGTTCAGCAGTTGATGATTATCTTCCAAAAGAGTCCGAATCAATTGGTCATGCTGTCCTAGCAACATTCCTTGAGCCTGGATAGCTTGTTGGAAGCTGTCTTCATTTGCCCCGTGCTGTTTCTCTGTTGGGTCCATGGCCAGATCATTCTGTTAAGCTATGGTTAAACCCAGCACTCAGAGAAACAAAACACGACTAAGGGAGTGGAAGAAACAAAAATTATTTTAATAAAAGTTCAATTTGTCTTAGTCCAAAAACAACTGAAGAAAAGGAACAGAGTGGGCTAGTCGGCTCCGGAGGAAGGAGAGGCTGAGGCAGGCAGGCAGGCAGGCAGGCAGGCTGGGAGGTATGTCTGAACTGAAGACAAAACAAACGACAGGTTAAGGAGAGTAAAGAGCCAGGCTGAAGACAAAGACAATTTACTCTACTGGTGAGCCAAGTTACCGCTCTAGTAAGAACAACGATCTGGCGCCGGTGGAGAGCCATGCCCAGGAATTAGTAGTGCAGGTTGATGAGAGAATAGGATGCAGCTGCGTAGGCAGGAATCACTGGAAACAACCCGCAGCTGCACAGGAGAGGCAGATCCTGAGCACGCCCCCCGATCCACTCCAGACACACCCACATAATGGGGACAAACACACATACAGATACAACAGACAAAGAGGGGACAAAACAAGGAGGAAGGGAAACAGAAAAGGGAGAGACAAGCTGCCCACATAACACTCTGTGTCTGCATTGATCTGAGAATGCAATGATGGGACATACAAACAGGCTTGCAGAACCCTGAGCCTTTAGAGCTGATCAGAGGCTTAAGACTCTAAAGGCTCAAGGCCCTGATGAAGGCAATTACGCCGGAACATAAGCTTTGTATGTCCCGTCAGTTGAGCACCCAATTCCTTTTTTTTTCAAGCTGTTTGGGTACTCTCTCTTTACAACAAAATTCAAATCTGCCAAGACTACCACTATTGGCTCTTTTATTATTCTTGCTGTTGATGATGGTCTTTAGGCAGGAAATCACCCCTCTGTGTATGACAATGTCATGCTTTCAAAGCTCTGAGGTTAAAGGTCTATTTATAGGCTGTATTCATAGTATATTACATACTGTACATATTTATAGATTGTTATACAGGCTTGCTGTCTCTTGTTATAGCAGCAACCACCCACCATTCCTAGGGTGGCTAAAAAGAAATGCTTGCTTTCCCATCCTTGGCACGTAAACTCTTGTTGCCCTGTTCTGTCCCTTGCCCCTAGGCAATTTGCCTTAATCTGAAAGACATGTACAGTGTGAAAGACAATATGGCCAAAATTCCACCTAGCCTATCACAGGGTAAATTGACGCTACTGTAATACTACAATACTTTTGGAACTAAATTAAGTGGCTATGAGATGACCTAAGGATTTATTTGAATTTAAGCGTCTCTCTCTCACTCTGTGTCTGTCTGTCTATCTATCTTTCTGTCTGTATGCCCAGTGCCTGTCTGTCTGTCTGTCTGTCTTTCTTTCTCCCTCTCTCTCTGGCCCGCTCAGTCGGTCTGTCTGTCTATCTCTCTGTGTTTCTGTCTGTCTGAATGTCTGTCTGTCTTTCGTTTTCTTTCTATCTTTCTCTCTCCCTTTCTCTCTCACTCTCTCCACTTAACTAGCAGCAGGCTTACCGCTCCCCGGTGTTAAGTGTTCATAGACAAGGAGGGTGTTCCACCCTGAGTAGTGGGATCACAGGTCGGGTGTGGATTATGACAGGAGATTAAGGGGATAACACCACGGCACAGATTAGTCATCAGTCAGTCTTATCTCAGTCGGAGGCTTGTGAGGTAGACTGGTGCATGACCTAGTGGCTCAGGGACTCTTCTCTCTTTGAGCTGTCAGATCAGTGGAAAGTATACAAACATTTATTTTGTAGAAATGGCTTTATTTGCCCATGGACTTTACATTTAGGTGCCGAAACTGCAATATTTTTCTCAAGCAATACAAGATTTAAGGTGCTGGCACTCATAACCGGTTTGTTCCGGCCCATGTCAAGCACTGATTACAACTGATTACAGAAAGTATCTATACAATCAGTTATAATCAAATTGGTATGTCCAAATTTGGTCATTTATAGTGGCTTGCGAAAGTATTCACCCCCCTTGGCATTTTTCCTGTTTTGTTGAGGTTACAACCTGGAATTAAAATAGATGTTTTGGGGGTTTGTATCATTTGATTTATACCACATGCCTACCTCTTTGAAGATGCATATTTTTTGTTGTTGAAACAAACAAGAAATAAGACAAAAAAACAGAAAACTTGAGCGTGCATAACTATTCACCCCTCCCCCAGAGTCAATACTTTGTAGAGCCACCTTTTGCAGCAATTACAGCTGTAAGTCTCTTGGGGTATGTCTCTATAAGCTTGGCACATCTAGCCACTGGGATTTTTACCCATTCTTCAAAGCAAAACTGCTCCAGCTCCTTCAAGTTGGATTGGTTCCGCTGGTGTACAGCAATCTTTAAGTCATACCACAGATTCTGAATTGGATTGAGGTCTGGACTTTGACTAGGCCATTCCAAGACATTTAAATGTTTCCCCTTAAACCACTCAAGTGTTGCTTTACCAGTATGCTTAGGGTCATTGTCCTGCTGGAAAGTGAACCTCCCTCAAGAAATTCCCTGTATTTAGCGCCATCCATCATTCCTTCAATTCTGACCAGTTTCCCTGCCGATGAAAAACATGGTGTTCTCGGGGTGATGAGAGGTGTTGGGTTTGCGCCAGACATAGCGTTTTCCTAGATGGCCAAAAAGCTCAATTTTAGTCTCATCTGACCATAGTACCTATGTTTGGGGAGTCTCCCACATGGCTTTTGGCAAACATCAAACGTGTTTGCTTATTTTTTTCTGGCCACCCTTCCGTAAAGCCCAGCTCTGTGGAGTGTACGGCTTAAAGTGGTCCTATGGACAGATACTCCAATATCCGCTGTGGAGCTTTGCAGCTCCTTCAGGGTTATCTTTGGTCTCTTTGTTGCCTCTCTGATTAATGCCCTCCTTGTCTGGTCTGTGAGTTTTGGTGGGTGGCCCTCTCTTGGCAGGTTTGTTGTGGTGCCATATTCTTTCAATTTTTTTATAATGGATTTAATGGTGCTCTGTGGGATGTTCAAAGTGTCTGATATTTTTTTATAACCCAACCCTGATCTGTACTTCTCCACAACATGTGTCCCTGACCTGTTTGGAGAGCTCCTTGGTCTTGCTTGGTTGTGCCCCTTGCTTAGTGGTGTTGCAGACTCTGGGGCCTTTCAGAACAGGTGTATATATACTGAGATCATGTGACAGATCATGTGACACTTAGATTGCACACAGGTGGACTTTATTTAACTAATTATGTGACTTCTGAAGGTAATTGGTTGCACCAGATCTTATTTAGGGGCTTCATAGCAAAGGGGGTGAATACATATTTTCCACTTTTCCGTTATTTATTTTTTATAATATTTTGAAAAGTTATTTTTTTCATTTCACTTCACCAATTTGGACTATTTTGTGTATGTCCATTACATGATATCCAAATAAAAATCAATTTAAATTACAGATTGTAATGCAACAAAATAGGAAAAATGCCAAGGGGGATGAATACTTTTGCACGGCACTGTACGTACATTACCAGTCAAAGGTTTGGACACACCTACTCATTCCAGGGTTTTTCTTTATTTTTACTATTTTCTACATTGTAGAATAATAGTGAAAACATCACAACTATGAAATAACACATATGGAATCACGTAGTTACCAAAAAAGTGTTAAACAAATCAAAATATATTTGAGATTTGAGATTCTTCAATGCAGCCACCCTTTGCCTTGATGACAGCTTTGCACACTCTTGGCATTCTCTCAACCAGCTTCATGAAGTAGTTACCTGGAATGCATTTCAATTAATAGGTATGCCTTGTTAAAAGTTAATTTGTGGAATTTCTTTCCTTCTTAATGCGTTTGAGCCAATCAGTTGTGTTGTGACAAGGTAGGGTTGGTATACAGAAGATAGCCCTATTTGGTAAAAGACCAAGTCCATATTATGGCAAGAACAGCTCAAATAAGCAAAGAGAAACGACAGTCCATCATTACTTTAAGACATGTGGGAACTCCTTCAAGACTGTTGGAAAAGCATTCCAGGTGAAGCTGGTTGAGAGAATGCCAAGAGTATGCAAAACTGTCATCAAGGCAAAGGCTGGCTACTTTGAAGAATCTCAAATATAAAATATATTTTGATTCACTTTTTTGGTTACTACATGATTCCATATGTGTTATTTCATAGTTTTGATGGCTTCACTATTATTCTAGAATGTAAACTTTTGACTTGTACTGTACGTCCAAACACAATGATAATCCCAGATGTCACCCTTCTTTTAAGAATATAACCAGGCGATGGGTGTCTCTTTCCTAGCAGCAGTTTGGCTGGAGGGCGTCAACATCCTGCTGGTGTGCTGCGCCACGTGGTTGGTCGCCGCTGTCTGGTCCTCGTTCCCGCTGTTCGGCTGGGGCGAGTACGTCCCCGAGCCCTACGGCCTGTCCTGTACCATCGCCTGGCACGGCTACCACACGTCCTTTAAAGACACCTTCCACGTCATCTGCTCCTGGGACACCACGATGTCCAGATCCTCTATAAGGTGTATCGGTTCTCCTATGCCCTGTCCGCTCAGGGGATCCAGACCAACCTGCACCACGCCGAGAAATGCCTGTCCATGGTGAGGAGGGAAGAGGGTTTTATGTTGTCCTTAAATGGGATAATCTGCGATTGGTGCTTCCATTTTTTGACATTTAAATGAATGATATGATTTAAGAATGTAACTTATAATTGACTCATGAGCTTTAGGACTAATGATTGGGCCTTTAAAGGTAGAGAGATGCGCCGCTGCGCGGCCGGCTTGTCTTGTCTGCACCAAGACAGCAAAACGTGCGACTCAGCAATGTGGCATCATCATATGCAATGCAGCGACTTTTGCAATTTTGTTCTGTGGTGAAGGGGCACAGTTTGGGATTTTGTTGGGGGAGTTAGTGTGAGTTTTTATTAATGGAGTTATGCTGTCCTTATTGCTCCATTTGTGATCGTTTCAAGAAACATCCCATTAGGCCTGTACTGAAGGGGATGCATGTGAAGTTTATGTTCTTAATTAGTATCATTATTGACTAATGGTTGTAAACTATTAATATGTATGTCCATTGAGAAGTTGAAAAGCTTTATCAGGCTTGTGTTAATTTATCTACTACGGATGTCCTTTATGGTTTCAAAGGCTGCATTTAGACAATCCTGATCTTTAGCCGAATTATTGGTAAAAGAGCTGATCTGATTGGTCAAAAGACCAATTAGTGGAAAAAGATCAGAACTGGGCTGCCTGTGTAAATGCAGCCCAAGGCACTTCCAGTGCCTATACAAAGTCTACGCCCCCTTGAACTGTTTTCACATTGTGTTGCGTTACAAAATGGGATTGAAATAGATTTATTGCCTTTTTTTGTCATTGATCTACACAAAGTACTTAATGTCAAAGTGAAAATATATATATATATTTTTACAAATAAAAATGTAATGACTAAAATAGTCGTTGCATAAGTATTCACCCCCTTTGTTTAGGCAAGCCTAAATTAGTTCAGAAGTAAAATTTGGCTTAACAAATCACAAGTTATATGGTCTCACTGTGTGAAATAATAGGGGTTGACATGATTTTTTGATTGACTACCCCTTCCTCTGTCCCTATACATGCATCTGTAAGGTCCCTCAGTCAAATTCAACTACAAAGACCAGGGAGCTTTTCGAATGCCTCATAAAGGGCAAAGATTGGTAGATGGGTAACAATAAATCAGACATTGAATATATCTTTAAGCATGGTCAAGTTAATAATTATACTGTGGATGATGTATTAAACCACTCAGACACATCAAGTATGCAGTTGTCCTTCTGAACTGAGCTGCAGGACAGGAAGGAAACTGCTTAAGGATGTCACCATGGGGCCATTGGTGATTTTAAAACAGCTACAGAGTTCAATGACTGATGGAAGAAAACTGAGGATGGATTAACAACATTGTAGTGACTCCGCAACAATGACCTAAATTTACAGAGTGAAAAGGAGAATAAAAATATATTATTTCAGAAAGGAAACACCCTGTGTACGTTTAACCATTTATTAGAAACGTTGACAAGCGTTGTCTTGGCGTTAGGCTCTGCTCCTTCAGGGTAGCTTACTGCCGGAGTGAAGAGTCATATGAAGATGATAATATAACTACAGGCAATGAGCACGATATGCAATATAACATCCCCCAAAACAGCAGAACCACAAGCCAGATGTTTAACTATGTGTATAGCAGAATGCGCCATTTAAGAGCTCTCAATACACCAGAGAAGGTCATTCCTCCATACATGACTGACTACTAGGCCTGTGTGAATACTAGCTATGTGTAGCATAAGCTAATGCAGCCGAATGACTGACCACCTGTAGCTAACAGCGTTATATATTAGATGCGATGCAGAACAGAAACAATAGTTACTGGACCATGGGGCTGACACAATTCATGCCGGAACACATGTAGGCTCCACACTCTCAGAATTCCAATTGAGTGTAACATCGTTGAGGGTCAAGCCGTGACCGATTGAGAAGCAGTAGCAGTGCCGATGCAGGAGTGGGTGGCCCATAGCTCAGAGATGGCCCGCAGTGCTGACGAAGGAACCAGAGCTGTGATGAGTTCCAGGATCTTGTCATTGGTAACATGAAAGAGGACAAGACAGTGTTAGTTCTTGTTATGACGACTGATTTTCCATTACTAATTCTTCGTTGCTGAGTGTATAAGTACTGTTAACATGTAAGTGCCCATAACACAATAGAATTTGAGATCTCATGTAAGATTTAAGGGATGGAGCATTTAGTGCATTTCAGACTAAAGAATCCATAAAAGCCATCAAACAGACCGCTGCCAGCAAAGGTTAATGTAAACTCAAACTGTGCTACTGAGATAGGAGATATACAGTACCAGTCAAAAGTTTAGACACACCTACTCATTCAAGGGTTTTTCTTTATTTTTACTATTTTCTACATTGTAGAATAATAGTGAAGACATCAAAACTATGAAATAACACATACGGAATCATGCAGTAACCAAAGAAGTGTTAAACAAATCAAAAAATATTTTATATTTGAGATTCTTCAAAGTAGCCACCCTTTGCCTTGATAACAGCTTTGCACACTCTTGGCATTCTCTCAACCAGCTTCATGAGGTAGTCACCTGGAATGCATTTCAATTAACAGGTGTGCCTTGTTAAAAGTTAATTTGTGGAATTTCTTTCCTTCTTAATGCGTTTGAGCCAATCAGTTGTGTTGTGACAAGGTAGGGTTGGTATACAGAAGACAGCTCAAGTAAGCAAAGAGAAACGACAGTCCATCATTACTTTAAAACATGAAGGTCAGTCAAAGCGGAACATTTCAAGAACTTTGAAAGTTTCTTCAAGTGCAGTGGCAAAAACCATCAAGTGCTATGATGAAACTGGCTCTCATGAGGACCGCCATAGTTACAGTGGGGGAAAAAAGTATTTAGTCAGCCACCAATTGTGCAAGTTCTCCCACTTAAAAAGATGAGAGAGGCCTGTAATTTTCATCATAGGTACACGTCAACTATGACAGACAAATTGAGAATTTTTTTTCCAGAAAATCACATTGTAGGATTTTTTATGAATTTATTTGCAAATTATGGTGGAAAATAAGTATTTGGTCACCTACAAACAAGCAAGATTTCTGGCTCTCACAGACCTGCAACTTCTTCTTTAAGAGGCTCCTCTGTCCTCCACTCGTTACCTGTATTAATGGCACCTGTTTGAACTTGTTATCAGTATAAAAGACACCTGTCCACAACCTCAAAAAGTCACACTCCAAACTCCACTATGGCCAAGACAAAAGAGCTGTCAAAGGACACCAGAAACAAAATTGTAGACCTGCACCAGGCTGGGAAGACTGAATCTGCAATAGGTAAGCAGCTTGGTTTGAAGAAATCAACTGTGGGAGCAATTATTAGGAAATGGAAGACATACAAGACCACTGATAATCTCCCTCGATCTGGGGCTCCACGCAAGATCTCACCCCGTGGGGTCAAAATGATCACAAGAACGGTGAGCAAAAATCCCAGAACCACACGGGGGGACCTAGTGAATGACCTGCAGAGAGCTGGGACCAAAGTAACAAAGCCTACCATCAGTAACACACTACGCCGCCAGGGACTCAAATCCTGCAGTGCCAGACGTGTCCCCCTGCTTAAGCCAGTACATGTCCAGGCCCATCTGAAGTTTGCTAGAGTGCATTTGGATGATCCAGAAGAGGATTGGGAGAATGTCATATGGTCAGATGAAACCAAAATAGAACTTTTTGGTAAAAACTCAACTCGTCGTGTTTGGAGGACAAAGAATGCTGAGTTGCATCCAAAGAACACCATACCTACTGTGAAGCATGGGGGTGGAAACATCATGCTTTGGGGCTGTTTTTCTGCAAAGGGACCAGGACGACTGATCCGTGTAAAGGAAAGAATGAATGGGGCCATGTATCGTGAGATTTTGAGTGAAAACCTCCTTCCATCAGCAAGGGCATTGAAGATGAAACGTGGCTGGGTCTTTCAGCATGACAATGATCCCAAACACACCGCCCGGGCAACGAAGGAGTGGCTTCGTAAGAAGCATTTCAAGGTCCTGGAGTGGCCTAGCCAGTCTCCAGATCTCAACCCCATAGAAAATCTTTGGAGGGAGTTGAAAGTCCGTGTTGCCCAGCGACAGCCCCAAAACATCACTGCTCTAGAGGAGATCTGCATGGAGGAATGGGCCAAAATACCAGCAACAGTGTGTGAAAACCTTGTGAAGACTTACAGAAAATGTTTAACCTGTGTCATTGCCAACAAAGGGTATATAACAAAGTATTGAGAAACTTTTGTTATTGACCAAATACTTATTTTCCACCATAATTTGCAAATAAATTCATAAAAAATCCTACAATGTGATTTTCTGGATTTTTTTCTTCTCATTTTGTCTGTCATAGTTGACGTGTACCTATGATGAAAATTACAGGCCTCTCTCATCTGGGAGAACTTGCACAATTGGTGGCTGACTAAATACTTTTTTCCCCCACTGTATCTCCTACCATCTCTGACCCAGTCACAGCACAGCCGTGCCGAACCGCCGCCACACCCAGTAAAGTTTGTTTATTTGTCAACGATTGATCCAAGTTTGGAACTCACTTTGATGTCATCAGGCATGTCAAAACCCCACCCATGCAAAACATGCTGATCAGAAGGTCCTGTGTAAGATTGTATTTTCTACCAGCAACTATCAGGAAATAACACTGATCAAATCTGTTCACACTTAGTTAGTTAGTTTCATCAGCTGTTGTACAATATGATACAAAACACAGGAAAAACAGAATTTTGACTACACTGGGCCTTTAAGGAGTGTAAATAAAATGCAAACATATGTACAATTTAAAATGTTCTGTCATTGAGCTAGCTATCAATATTTTGATATTTTTCTAAATGAGCCAATATCTTTTCTGATTTATTTAACCTTCCATTTCTGTAGGTATTCTGCCACCTGTTTGACTTTTGTGTTTAAACACAATAAATATTCTCTCCTCCAGTCCTCATGTAAGCTATTATGCAGCCCAAATGAGTGACTGATTCCATTAGAGGTAATGGAGCACTTACCGGAACTGGAAGAAATGAAACCAATGATGAGATATGGGTAGGACTTTTATTATTTTATTAAGTAATTGAGAGAATGGAAAGCCAACGTCCATTTTGAAGACACATCTAATATCTGAAGCGTACTCTATTAGCAGGTTCGTGGAGAATAGCTGCATTTAATGCCCTTCTATTAACCCCCTGAGACAGCCTCATCTCATGCATTTAAATGAAAGGGCAAGGGACTTACAGTGCCTTCAGAAAGTATTCACACCCCTTGACTTTTTCCACGTTTTGTTGTGTTAAAGCCTGAATTTAAAATTGATTAAATTGAGATTTTTTGGTCACTGGCCTACACACAATACCTCCTAATGTCAAAGTGGAATTATGTTTTGACATTTCTACAAGTTAATTAAAAATGAAAAGCTGAAATGTCTTGAGTCAATAAGTATTGAATGACTACCTCATCTCTGTACCCTACACATACAATTATCTGTAAGGTCCCTCAGTCGAGCTGTGCATTTCAAACAGATTCAACCACAAAGACCAAGGAGGTTTTCAAATGCCTCGCAAAGAAGGGCACGTAATGATTTTATAAAAATTTAAAAATTTAAACCGACTATGGCAACACTCTGTTCGGGGGCCTTCCAGCCAAATCACTTCAGACACTACAACTTCTCCAGAATAGTGCTGCCAAAGTCCTGACCTGGACAAAGAAGTCAGCCAACATAACCCCCATCCTTGCTGAACTCCACTGGCTAATCAAATGAAAATCAAATCGTATTTGTCACATGCACCGAATACAACAGGTGTTAATCTTAATATTGGGTATTGGGTATTGGCGTCGGGTAAGCTTGGCTTTATACATAGCTTGGGCTTTGTTGAGTAAGGCTTAAGCTGTGTATTTAGATTGTAGTTAGGTATTGTAGGTAGTTATCGTGGGTTGTTGTATGTAATTATTGTAGGTTAGTATTGTATTCAGCTAAGCCCGGTGTAGCACGAAGCTAGCTAGCTAACCCACCACCTGGACTAGCTGGCGAGTAGCTATTAGCAACGGTATAGTTGTTTCACGCCTGAGAGTGCCTGTAATTACGCCAGCTGGCTGCCTACAATAATTACATACAATAATTGCCTACCATTCAGCTGTTTTCTAACCTCAATGTCTGAACCGTTAACGTTAGGTAGCAAGTGGCTACTGTGCTTGAAATTTAGCTAGCTTGTTGCTATCTGGATAGCTACTAGTAAACAATAGCTGGAACGACCTAGCGAACAGACGCGAACTGGCTGAGTCAATTCAGTGGCTAGCTTTGCACTTGGCTAGCTAACAGTAGCTGCTAGGGGTAAGTCATAACCTACATTTGTGTTTTGTTTTTTACATATTGGTAGCCCGAGTCGTTCAAGGAATTCGGGACATGGGTGACTAGTTAACGTTAGTTTGGCTCTCTCTGTGTGTTCGTGCCGTGAAAGGAGGGGTTTCTTCTTTGTCTGAAAGCAATGGCTAGCTAGTTTGCTAACTATTCTAGCTAACTAACTGGCTGAATAAGTTGACGACGGACTCGCTCAAGCTGTCGGGACTAACCCACAACGTTAGACACGGACACGAACGATCTGCTTGCGTGTTGACACACTGGTGGTTTGTTGTGGCCGAGTATTGGCGCTAAACCGTGTTGTTGGAGTCTGGCATGCTAGCTGGCTGTGGCGTCTTATGACTAGGTGCCCGGACGATTTTCACGGAATAATACTGTACCTAGTTAGCTAGCTGAATAAACTAAGTTAGTCTATTCTTAGAAAACATTGAACCGCTGTAGTTTACAACAATTATAGTTTCTGAGGTGGAAGTTGGGAGAGTTATATTTGGGAGTTGTGGTGAGGGAGGCCCTGCTCTCTCCTTTCCCAGATGTTTAGTTCATTTCATTCCGATCACCTCTGCATTATTGTAGCCATTTGCAGCAGCCTGTCAACTATGCCTCTGCCTATCCCTGTTCTCTCCTCTCCGCACAGGCTATACAAACGCCTCACACCGCGTGGCTGCTGCCTCTCTAACCTGGTGGTCCCTGCACGCACCACCCACGTGGAGTTCCAGGTCTCAGGCAGCCTCTGGAACTGCCGTTCTGCTGCCAACAAGGCAGAGTTCATCTCAGCCTATGCTACCCTCCAGTCCCTCGACTTCTTGGCGCTGACGGAAACATGGATTACCACTGAAAACACTGCTACTCCTACTGCTCTCTCCTCATCTGACCATGTGTTCTCGCATACCCCGAGAGCATCTGGTCAGCGGGGTGGTGGCACAGGAATCCTCATCTCTCCCAAGTGGACATTCTAAATTTTTCCCCTGACCCATCTGTCTATCTCCTCATTTGAATTCCATGCTGTCACAGTCACTAGCCCATTTAAGCTTAATATCCTTGTCATCTATCGCCCTCCAGGTTCCCTTGGAGAGTTCATCAATGAGCTTGACGCCTTGATAAGTTCCTTTCCTGAGGATGGCTCACCCCTCACAGTTCTGGGGGATTTCAACCTCCCTACGTCTACATTTGACTAATTTCTCTCTGCCTCCTTCTTTCCACTCCTCTCCTCTTTTGACCTCACCCACTCACCGTCCCCCCCTACTCACAAGGCAGGCAATACGCTTGACCTCATCTTTACTAGATGCTGTTGTTCTACTAATCTCACTGCAACTCCCCTCCATGTCTCCGACCACTACTTTGTATCCTTTTCTCTCTCGCTCTCCTCCAACACTACTCACTCTGCCCCTACACAGATGGTAATGCGCCGTCGCAACCTTCGCTCTCTCTCTCCCGCTATTCTCTCCTCTTCCATCCTATCATCTCTTCCCTCTGCTCAATCCTTCTCCCTCCAATCTCCTGATTCTGCCTCCTCAACCCTCCTCTCCTCCCTTTCTGCATCCTTTGACTCTCTATGTCCCCTATCCTCCCGGCCGGCTCGGTCCTCCCCTCCAGCTCCGTGGCTTGATGACTCATTGCGAGCTCACAGAACAGGGCTCCGGGCAGCTGAGCGGAAATGGAAGAAAACTAGACTCCCTGCGGACCTGGCATCTTTTCACTCCCTCCTCTCTACATTTTCTTCATCTGTTTCTGCTGCTAAGGCCACTTTCTACCACTCTAAATTCCAAGCATCTGCCTCTAACCCTAGGAAGCTCTTTGCCACATTCTCCTCCCTGCTGAATCCTCCCCCCTCCTCCCTCTCTGTGGATGACTTCGTCAACCATTTTGAAAAGAAGGTTGACGACATCCGATCCTCGTTTGTTAAGTCAAATGACACTGCTGGTCCTGCTCACACTGCCCTACCCTATGCTTTGACTTCTTTCTCCCTCTCTCCAGATAAAATCTTGCGACTTGTGACGGCCGGCCGCCCAACAACCTGCCCGCTTGACCCTATCCCCTCCTCTCTTCTCCAGACCATCTCCGGTGACCTTCTCCCTTACCTCACCTCGCTGATCAACTCATCCTTGACCGCTGGCTATGTCCCTTCCGTCTTCAAAAGAGCGAGAGTTGCACCCCTTCTCAAAAAACCAACACTCGATCCCTCTGATGTCAACAACTACAGACCAGTATCCCTTCTTTCTTTTCTCTCCAAAACTATTGTGCGTGCCGTCTTTAGCCAACTCTCTTGCTATCTCTCTCAGAATGACCTTCTTGATCCAAACCAGTCAGGTTTCAAGACTGGTCATTCAACTGAGACTGCTCTTCTCTGTGTCACGGAGGCTCTCCGCACTGCTAAAGCTAACTCTCTCTCCTCTGCTCTTGTCCTTCTAGACCTGTCTGCTGCCTTTGATACTGTGAACCATCAGATCCTCCTCTCCACCCTCTCCGAGCTGGGCATCTCCGGCGCGGCTCACTTTTGGATTGCGTCCTACCTGACCGGTCGCTCCTACCAAGTGGCGTGGCGAGAAGCTGTCTCCGCACCACGTGCTCTCACCACTGGTGTCCCCCAGGGCTCAGTTCTAGGCCCTCTCCTATTCTCGCTATACACCAAGTCACTTGGCTCTGTCATATCCTCACATGGCCTCTCCTATCATTGCTATGCAGACGACACACAACTAATCTTCTCCTTTCCCCCTTCTGATAACCAGGTGGCGAATCGCATCTCTGCATGTCTGGCAGACATATCAGTATGGATGACGGATCACCACCTCAAGCTGAACCTTGGCAAGACGGAGCTGCTCTTCCTCCCGGGGAAGGACTGCCTGTTCCATGATCTCGCCATCACGGTTGACAACTCCATTGTGTCCTCCTCCCAGAGTGCGAAGAGCCTTGGCGTGACCCTGGACAACACCCTGTCGTTCTCCGCTAACATCAAGGCGGTGACCCGATCCTGTAGGTTCATGCGCTACAACATTCGGAGAGTACGACCCTGCCTTACACAGGAAGCGGCACAGGTCCTAATCCAGGCACTTGTCATCTCCCGTCTGGATTACTGCAACTCGCTGTTGGCTGGGCTCCCTGCCTGTGCCATTAAACCCCTACAACTCATCCAGAATGCCGCAGCCCGTCTGGTGTTCAACCTTCCCAAGTTCTCTCACGTCACCCCGCTCCTCCGCACACTCCACTGGCTTCCAGTTGAAGCTCGCATCTGCTACAAGACCATGGTGCTTGCCTACGGAGCTGTGAGGGGAACGGCACCTACGTACCTTCAGGCTCTGATCAGTCCCTACACCCAAACGAGGGCATTGCGTTCATCCACCTCTGGCCTGCTTGCTCCCCTACCTCTGCGGAAGCATAGTTCCTGCTCAGCCAAGTCAAAACTGTTCGCTGCTCTGGCACCCCAATGGTGGAACAAGCTCCCTCACGACGCCAGGACAGCGGAGTCACTCACCACCTTCCGGAGACATTTGAAACCCCACCTCTTTAAGGAATACCTGGGATAGGATAAAGTAATCCTTCTACCCCCCCTTACCCCAACCCACCCCCCCCCCAAAAAAATAAAAAAAAAATAAAAAAAATAAATGGAAAGTGGTTATCCCACTGGCTATAAGGTGAATGCACCAATTTGTAAGTCGCTCTGGATAAGAGTGTCTGCTAAATGACATAAATGTAAAAAAAATTAAATGTGTAGACCTAACCGTCAAGCCCTTAACCAACAATGCAGAGTTTTTTTTAAAGTAAGAAAATATTTGCTAAAACAATAAATACTAAATTAAATAACGTTTAAAAAAAAGTAACACAATAAAATAACAATAAAGAGGCTATATACAGGGGGAACCGGTACCGAGTCAATGTGCGGGGGTATAGGTTAGTTGAAGTAATATGTACATGTAGGTAGGGGTAAAGTGACTATGCATAGATAATAAACAGTGAGTAGCAGCAGCGTAAAAAAGGGGGTCAATGCAAATAGGACAGGTAGCCATTTGATTAACTGTTTAGCAGTCTTATGGCTTGGGGGTAGAAGCTGTTAAGGACCCAGACTTGGCGCTCCGGTACCGCTTGGTACTTTACAATCCTCCTCCTAGTCCCACCTACATCAGCGATCTAATTTCTATCAATGAGCCACTTCACAACTTTCCACTCCAGCAACTCACCACTGCTTCAAGTCCCCAAGACATGTCTTCGTACTATGGGGGACCGAACCTTTTGCTCCCTTGCACCTCGCCTATGGAATGCTCTCCCTGACCATCTGAGAGCCACTCCATCAATCGGAACTTTTAAAACAGGCCTTCAAAACACATTTATACAGACTTTCTTATAGTCCTAATCTGGACAGTCATTTTATTACTTAGCCTACTGTTGCCTTGATTCAAAATGTATGATATTTGTATTGTATTTTTTACATTTTATTATCATAATTACATTTTTTGTCTAGAGCGTTGAGATAATATTGTAATGAAAAGCACTATACAAATTAAATGTATTATTATTATTATTATTATTATTATTATTATTATTATTATTATTATTATTATCCCCCACACATCATCATCATCATGTTAGAACACAAGGGGCACACATCATCCTCCCACACATCACACATTCACTATGATATTGTAATGCTTTTCAGTATTCCAGGTACTCAGTGATCCTCTGCGTCAAAGTCCATTTCTCAGTAGCCACTTAAAACGGATTAAAGTGAACCTCTATGGTTACTTTTCAGCATCAAACACATCGATTTTTGACAGAGGATGCATTGAAAGCGTCTCATGAAATAAATAGTCAAGCTGAGAACCACAGCGAGTTTCTCAGGGCATTCTTCTCACATTGGTGGCAGATGATACGCTCGCTACTCTCCTCGCCATAGCCGCTGTCGCTCCAGTTCCTAAACTCTGTGTTGCCTTTTGGGGGAACCCCTGTAAATAGTTCCCCTCTCCACTTGTATTTACCCCCATTTTAGTATTTCAGAAGTCAACTATTAATTTTAATTTTCTGTTCCAGGGCCTTTCTGCCCTGGGCCACAAAGGCTTCACATTGTTTACACAAAACAATCATCGTCCGACAAACAAGTCACATGCACAACATGCAAAACCATTCGTATGACAAAGAAGTCACATTCACAACATGCAGCAGACATTTTAGGGGACACAATACTCTCAGGACATCACTGCTCGGGACAGTTAGGGCAGTGCTTAATTTGAGCCGGATCCTGCCGGAACAAGATCCGGCCCCTTCTCCGTTTTGGACTGTTTTGTTCCGGAACCTATTTTCAATTTTTGCAATATAAAAATTATAATAAAAGCAATCAAAGTTCATTCGAGTTGCCTCTTCATGAATTCTCCTGCCCCCACAATAAAACGTAATGTGAAAAAGTAGATTTTCAGCCTGGGCCTAATAATCTAAGAGTTGATTCGGGTTGGGCCGGCCCGGGTTTATGGTTTAAGCAACATTGTAACCTACTGTATGTGTGAGACCAACGGGTTGCCGTGGCTGTGTGAGAAGCACACCTGTATCTCTCACATAACTAGAATGAGATTCACTTTCTATGATCTCTCTCCCTCACTGCTCTGATAGACATGAGCCTGCAACTCTCATCTCTCCAGTGTTGCACTTCATCATTTATTTCCTTATAGAATCATTGCCGCACGAAGGGTACTGAAGGAACTGCAGCATCCCTGATAAATGCCAAAGTTATAGAATTACTGCTGTCTGTTCAGAAAGAAATGAAATAATTCAGAATAGCCTACTACACCATGAGAAGGCCTATGATTTAGCCACAGAGGATCAATAGCTTCATGTGGATTGTAGCCCAATAACAAGGAATTGCCTACAGTCAGCAAATCTGTCAGTGTACAAACAGCATGCAGACAAAACAGGCCTTTCGCAATATTTAAAATACAATCGAAGGAAAGCACAAGTTGGAAAGCAAATGGCTCCTGCTGAAAAGATAAGACTCTATGCTGTAGGCTACCAACATATTTGATCTACTACCAAATATTGTTTTACAAAGTAAAACAAGAAAGAGAGAGGCTTTTGGCACAATAATTTCCTCATATTGTAGCCAACAATATGTGTCTCCACACACCTAGGCCTAGGCTATTGGTGGATTGAAGACAAGGTCGTTTTTATTGATCTCATATTCTCAGTTTGTCAGTGTCAAAGTAGCCTGCCATTTCGATAATTTGTGTTGTATTAAAAAATCTTCTGCCAAAGTCTCCAGACATGTAAAATGAAGTACAATAGCATGAAATGCGTTTATAAAAGGCCACATTTTTCCTAGACCCTAGGCTACTAAATGTTTTGTGCAACTTCTGCAAGTGCCTCTACTCTACTGCTCTATGTCACTATGCAAATGCGATGATATGCATGCAATGCTTTATTATAAGGGTGATTCTTTTTCTCATGCGTTCCGGTACCTCAGAACTCCCCCACCCCCTTCTTGCGCTCACTTTTTGTTCCCGCACCTCCCGAGTTAAAAATGAAGCACTGAGTTAGGGGCTAATGGTGGGTGTTCATTAAGGCAGATACTTGGCTGTGAGTGGACAGCATGGTGCCTCTACTCTGTCACAGACGGGCGTTGCTGGTGAAGTGTGGCCATTCTCTCACTACACACCATGTTAAGTTACTGACTGACAATAGAAAGACAGTGTTGGTCTTTTGTCTTCATTGCGAAGAGACAGGTTATCTGGAGTGAAACGAAGTGAAAAGTAATTAGCGGCTCTTGTCTTGTTGGTAACCTATAAAAATAGAATGAATAGAACGGGTCTCCCCATTCAAGTCAATGATGGCATAATGGGTGGACTGGCAGCCATTGCGAGTGTACCCATAGGAGCAAAACAGGAAGTAAAAGCAGGAAGTGTACCCATCAATCTGGGATTTTCTTGATTTCCCACTCCTCATCACAGGAGGTTGGTGGCACCTTAATTGGGGAGAACGTGCTCGTGATAACGACTGGAGCGTAATCAGTGGAATGGTATCAAATACATCAAACACATGGTTTCCAGGTGTTTGATGCCATTCCATTTGCTCCATTCCGGCCATTATTATGAGCCGTTCTCCCCTCAGCAGCCTCCACTGCAGTCCCCATGGATGGGTTAGCTGACAACTTCACAAAAACGTTGCGCACACTTCAATGGGGCAGAAGTCTGTGAGTTGTTTGTGTTTCTGGATGGCCAGATAGCTACCAACAATGACAAGAAACTAGCCAATAAAAATAAAAGATTAAGATGGGCGGTCTGAGATGTGACTTTTTCTTTGCAACTCTGCCTAGAAGGTCAGCATCCCGGAGTTGCCTCTTCACTGTTGACGTTGAGACTGGTGTTTTGCGGGTACTATTTAATGAAGCTACCAGTTGAGGACCTATGAGGCGCCTGTTTCTCAAACTAGACACTCTAATGTATTTGTCCTCTTGCTCAGTTGTACACCGGGGCCTCCCACTCCTCTTTCTATTCTGGTTAGAGCCAGTTTGCGCTGTTCTGTGAAGGGAGTAGTACACAGCGTTGTACAAGATCTTCAGTTTCTTGGCAATTTCTCACATGGAATAGCCTTCATTTCTCAGAACAAGAATAGACTGACAAGTTTCAGAAGAAAGTTATTTGTTTCTGGCCATTTTGAGCCTGTAATCGAACCCACAATTGCTGATGCTCCAGATACTCAACTAGTCTCAAGAAGGCCAGTTTTATTACTTCTTTAATCAGCACAACAGTTTTCAGCTGTGCTAACATAATTGCAAAAGGGTTTTCTGATGATCAATTAGCCTTTTAGAATTATAAACCTGGATTAGCAAACACAATGTGCCATTGGAACACAGGACTGATGGTTGCTGATAATGGGCCTCTGTACGCCTATGTAGATATTCCATAAAAAATCTGCCGTTTCCAGCTACAATAGCCATTTACAACATTAACAATGTCTACACTGTATTTCTGATCAATTAGATGTTATTTTAATGGACAAAAAAATTGCTTTTCTTTCGAAAACAAGGACATTTCTAAGTGACCCCAAACTTTTGAACGGTAGTGTATGTGTGCGTGCATGCATGTGTGTGCATGCTTGTGTGCGTGTGTGCACGTGTAAGTATTTGTGCAGGTGTGCCCTTTCATGTGTGTGTGAGGCCCCTCGTCCCTGAGATATTGTTAGGGCTGGTTGTCACGGCGGTGCCCTGCTCGTTAGCCTGGAAATAGGGGCGAGCGCTTTGGTGGGATGCCCAGCGATCTCATTACTACAGGAAGCCTGTCCGAGCGTAGAGATGGGGGGGGGGGGGGGACGGACTGTGAGTCCAGCAGGCCAATGTCAAGCAGAACCCCTGTTTCCTCCTTTGTCTGGTGGTCCTCCATTGTTCTAAACCCTCATTAGCGCCAGCTGAAAAATAAAGTCAGGAGGACCCTGTGCCCATCCTGTGTACTGTAGAGCCCCACTAGTCTACTCTCACAAGTCCCTCCACTGTTCCCCTGCACTCCGCTCCACATACTGACTGGACAGGAACACGGACAGGGATACATGGACACAGACATGGAAGTTCCAAGAACACGGACTTTGGACGATCTTGGGATCGCAGTGATGAGGAGGGGAAGCTATGACGAAGCTGGGGCTTTAGGACTACATCCTGTGAGTACTTACCAACTTTAGTAAGAGTCTTTGTAGCCTTCATGGTAAAATGTTTGAGTGGTGCAGATTGAGGGTATTGACATGGCAACGGTCAAATCACAATGGTTTCATTGATGTTGCCATGTAATGGCTATATGCATGGTTTTCAATAGCTACATTTATGTAAAAAGATATATTTGGCTTGAGATTCAATTAGAAGACATAGACATCACGGACACTTTATTATTTGACCATATTTTCAAACAACAGCCTTTTGCATCATTATCAACAGAATAATGGACTAACGGCTACACAGACAAAACTCATAAACAACTTACCTACGACTCATGTTTGTCATGGATGCATGAACATGCACAAACGCACACTGCAACACCTTAAACATAATTCCTGAAGCTTTGAATAAACCTTGCCAAAGCCTTTGGAGAGGGTGACCTCTCCACCCTAACCTGTGTGTGACAGTAGGGCCTTATGTACCTCTCCACGTACACCATGCTGTGGCTGGGCTCAGTCGAGAGGAAGAGAGCTCACACTCCTCAGCTCAGCCCCAGAGCTGAGGTGTGTGAATCAGTTCTCCTTTCTGAATCAGGATCATATGCTACACTATATGTACAAAAGTATGTGGACACCCCTTCAAATTAGGGGATTCGGCTATTTTAGCCATACCCGTTGCTGACAGGTGTATATAATTGAGCACACAGCCATGCAATCTCCATAGACAGATCACCATGCGCAATGCCAAGTGTCAGCTGGAGTGGTGTAAAGCTCGCCGCCATTGGACTCTGGAGCAGTGGAAATGCGTTCTCTGGAGTGATGAATCACTCTTCTCCATCTGGCAGTCCGACGGACGAATCTGGGTTTGGCGGATGCCAGGAGAATGCTTCCTGCCCGACTGCATAGTGCCAACTGTAAAGTTTGGTGGAGGAGGAATAATGGTTTGGGGCTGTTTTTCATGGTTCTGGCTAGGCCCCATAGTTTCAGTGAAGGGAAATCTTAACGCTACAGCATACAATTACATTCTGGAGGATTCTGTGCTTCTGACTTTGTGGCAACAGTTTGGGGAAGGCCCTTTCCTGTTTCAGCATGACAATGCCCCTGTGCACAAAGCGAGGTCCATACAGAAATGGTTTGTCGAGATCATTGTGGAAGAACTTGACTGGCCTGCACAGAGCCCTGACCTCATCCCCATCGAACACCTTTGGGATTAATTGGAACGCCAATTGTGAGCCAGGCCTAATCGCCCAACATCAGTGCCTGACATCACTAATGCTCTTGTGGCTGAATGGAAGCAAGTCCCTGCAGCAATGTTCCAACATGTAGTGAAAGCCTTCCCAGAAGAGTGGAGGCTGTTATAGCAGCAAAGGGGGGACCAACTCCATATTAATGCTCATGATTTTGGAATGAGATGTTCGACGAGCAGGTGTCCACATACTTTTGGGAAAACATTTCAAAGTTTTGTTTCTCACAAATTGAAAGTAGTCATTCCCATCTGCTATTGATGTGCTTTGAATGTTTCATGAAAAAGTATACTTGGCATTGACATTTAGTATTTAAGATGTCTCTCCACCCCGTAGCAAAATGAGTATAATTCCAGGAAATTAACTTTAAAACTTCAATTTTTCTCTTCATGGTCAAGAGGGGGGCCACTAAAATGTTTTGTCCGTGAGGTGGGGTACCCCCCACAACCAAATCTCGCTTAGGACTCCCAAAAGGGGGTATGTTTTCATGAGCTTGGGTCCCAGGAAAACACAAATTTTTCAATTGGGTCCCAGGCTGAAAAAGTTTAAATGTTCTTCTGAAATATGAACACAGAAATACTGGACATTTTGAACTGTTATTATGGTGGCAATTTGACACAATTACAATCATGGTCTTGAATTGGACTTGCATTTTCTGTCTCGGTCTTGACTCGTTCTCAGATCCCTCTCCCCCCTCCTGGTCTCGGTCTTGACTCGGTCTCGACCCCCCTCCGGTCTTGGTCTTGACTGACTCGATTTGCTCCGGTCTTGGTCTTGAATCGGTCTCACTTGAGGTGGTCTCAACCACAACACTAGCTCTAACAGCACCTTCTGAACTGTTATGATGGGCATGGCAATGTTTTGTGCATACCTGCAATACATCAGGCAAGAAAAACCTGGGTTTTGGTCACGAAAAAACAAACAAATTCAAAAAGTTCAGGTAGCACCACGCACATTTCCAAACAGAATTTACCCCAGTGTTTTACCCAAAAGGCTCAGACTTTTCTGTTTCCATCTACGTGGGTCGACACCCATGTTTGGGCCATGGCTCCGGCAGACCTGCTTTCACTTGGGGCCAAAGCCACTGGTACTTTTCAGTTGACATTTACATAACAATGGTTAACTGTGAACTTTAACACCTTCTCACAAAGCAACTGTTTTGATTATGCAGAGGTTGTTGATTCTGCTCTTCAGAAGTCCTCACTGTCAGCCATAGCTATGGAAACACAATTTCCCTAGTATAACATAAGGTTGTATACACTAGTATAAGGCATTTTCAAAACACAAGGCACAAGAACAGCCATTCAAGAGAGCAGAATCACAAGATGACCTGAGGCCTTTGACCTTTGATCCAATCAATATAGGTGCAGGGCCTGTGGACTGAACGATGCAGTAACCTAGAGCTCATCAATGGGCTGGATGAATGGGTCTTCTTGTTCAGTGTTCAGTGACCTACACTCAAGTGAGCAGGATTCACGTTTGTGATTGTGAATGTGGGTGCTGGTTCTCTGACGAAGGTGGGTCATGCGAGGTAGCTCTATATGGGCCAATGTGGGTTTGTCAGTGGGTACATTTGCCAGCTAGTCTGCTGCTCCGACGTGGCCTTGCTGGAAAAGAGGGCACCTCTCTAGGGCAGGGTGCCAGAGGGTGAGAGGGCGAGAGGGCGAGGGGTGCTTTGTTGTATATCCTTGTCTTGGGGTTCGACGTTAACTTCCAGCCCATAACTCCTCATAGGGGAGTGTCTATCCAGCGTTTTTCTTTCTTTCTCCTTGGTCGGCCCGTAACCCAGTTTCTGTGAGGTCTGTTTGTGGGGAGAGGCAATCAGAGCAGGACAGTGCGTCAAAAACAAGATGGCTGCCAGATTATCACGATGCCACACTTTTGTTTTCTTTGATTTGTTTTCTTTTTAATAGACAGAGAAAGATTTTGTTTCCCTGTGATTATGTCTAACCTGGATAAAGTTGGTCCACTAAAGCCTTTGTTGTGTTATTGAATTATAGTAGTAGTCCTGGTTATCGTTTAACTCGCTTTAATAACAACTAATAATCATACAGGTTTCACGGTTCAAAGCCATTCTAGCTCGAACGCTGTAGTCATGTCTTAATCTCGTGATATAGTCTATTCAACTATACTACAACCTTTTTGTCATTGTTCTTGTTTTCTATGGTGGGGTAGATGATAATAACGCGTGAACAGATATGTAGCTCAGTTGGTAGAGCATGGCGCTTGCAACACCAGGGTTGTGGGTTCGATTCCCACAGGGGGCCAGTATGAAAAATGTATGCACTCACTAACTGTCACGCCCTGACTCAGGGTACTCGTATATGTTGAGTCAGGGTGTGGTGTTCTATGTTTCAGTCTAGGTGTTGTAGTTCTGCGTTTGGCCGGGTGTGATTCCCAATCAGAGACAGCTGTCGCTCGTTGTCTCTGATTGGGGATCATACTTAGGCAGCCTGTTGGCATGCATTAGTTGTGGGATCTTGTTCCGTGAGTAGGTTTGTTTTGTGTTTAGCCTTAGGACTTCGCGTTTCGTTGGTTCGTTGTTTTGTTAGTGTGTTTATCGGTGAAATAAACATGTACGCATTTCACGCTGCGCCTTGGTCTGACCCGTCCTTCAACGAACGTGACAGAAGATCCCACCAAACACGGACCAAGCAGCGTGCCCAGGAGGACCGTACACCCTGGACACAGGTGGGGAAGATGTGGTCGTGGGAGGAGATATTTGCGGGGAAAGGACCATGGGCGAAGGTAGATGCCCAGGCAGGAGAGGAGAAACGGCAACACATAGGGCGCCGGTCGAGGAGGAAGCCCGAGAAGCAGCCCCAAGAAAAATGTTTGGGGGGGCACACGGGGTGGTTGGTGGAGCCTAGTTTTAGAGCAGAGCCAACTCCCCGTACTCACGCGAGGAAGCGAGTGACTGGGCAGGCTCCGTGTTATGCGGAGCTACGTACTGTGTTGCCAGTGCACCGGCACAGTCCTGTACGTCCTGTGCTAGCACAAGCCAGTGGTGCGTGTCGCCAGTCCGGCCCGGCCCGTTCCTGCTTCTCGCACCAGACTAGTGGTGCGTGTTCCCAGTCCGGCCCGGCCCGTTCCTGTTCCTCGCACCAGGCCAGTGGTGCGTGTCGCCAGTCCGGCCCGTTCCTGCTCCTCGCACCAAGCCAGTGGTGCGTGTTCCCAGTCCGGCCCGGCCTGTTCCTGCTCCTCGCCCCAAGCCAGTGGTGCGTGTTCCCAGTCCGGCCCGGCCTGTTCCTGCTCCTCGCACCAAGCCAGTGGCCAGTCCGGTCCCTCCTGCTCTTCGCACCAAGCTAGTGGTGCGTGTTCCTAGTCTGGTCCGGCCCGTGCCTGTTCCTCGCACCAGACCAGTGGTGCGTGTGTCCAGTCCGGCATGGCCCGTGCCTGTTCCACCGGTGCCCAGTCCAGCTCCGGTTAGCGGCTCCAGTCCAGACCCAGACGTCAGCCCCTCTCCAGGTTCGGGGTCTCCCACACCAGGGTCCAGACAGGGCTTGGAGTATCGTGGGAGGAAGGAGAGGGGAAGCAGCGCGCTGAGGTCCAGACCAGACCAGGGGCGCAATAGGGAGCCTTAGGACTTCACGTTTCGTTGGTTTGTTGTTTTGTTAGTGTGTTTATCGGTGAAATAAACATGTACGCATTTCACGCTGCGCCTTGGTCTGACCCGTCCTTCAACGAACGTGACTGTAAGTCGCTCTGGATAAGAGCGTCTGCTAAAATGTAAATGTATTAAATGTATGTTCACTGTCTTAAAAGATATCAGGGACGTTATTATGTTCTGTTTGTTGACAAGACTTTGGAGAGTATTCTTTTCATTTTGTCCTTATTTTTTCAATTGCTTTGTACTTATTATTTTTCACTTTGGTTTGTCCTTCACAAGATGTCATTAGAAAAGACTCTTCTTTTACAAGCATCCTTATTGCATTTATTGTAGGCCTAGAATGACTGACCTTCACGTCCAAATCCTCCTGGTTTTATAAAGGAACATTGTGCCTGTATTTTTCCAACAAATATAGCAATCACAATTTACAATTCTACATTCAGTAATGCTTTCTGAGGACTTGTGCTCGCCTTTATCTAATATGCACAGTGCATTCATAAAGTATTCATATCCCTTGACTTATTCCACATTTTTGTGTTATAGCCCGAATTCAAAATGGATTAAATAGATGTTTTCTCACCCATCTACACACAATAGCCCATAATGACAAAGTGAAAACATGTTTTTAGACATTTTTGCAAATGTATTGAAAATGAAATACAGAAATTCACACACATGAGTCAATTCATGTTAGAATCACGTTTGGCAGCAATTACAGCTGTGAGTCTTTCTGGGTAAGTTTCTAAGAGCTTTGCACAGCTGGATTGTACAAGCTCTGTCAAGTTCGTTGTTGATCATTGCTAGACAGCCATTTTCAAGTCTTGCCATAGTTTTTCAAGACGATTTAAGTCAAAACTGTAACTAGGCCTCTCATGAACATTCAATGTCATCTTGGTAAGCAACTCCAGTGTATATTTGGCCTTGTGTTTTAGGTTATTGTCCTGCTGAAATGTGTATTTTGTCACCCAGTCTCTGTTGGAAAGCAGACTGAACCAGGTTTTCCTCTAGGATTTTGCTTGTGCTTAGTTCTATGACAAACATACCCATAACATGATGCAGCCACCACCATGCTTGAAAATATGAAGAGTGGTACTCAGTGATGTGTTGTGTTGGATTTGCCCTAAACATAACATTTTGTATTCAGGACATAAAGATAATTTCTTTGTCACATTGTTTGCAGTTTTACTTGAATGCCTTATTACGAACAGGATGCAGTGATATTCTGTACAGGCTTCCTTCTTTTCACTTTGTCATTTAGTTTAGTATTGTGGAGTAACTACAATGTTGTTGATCCATCCTCAGTTTTTCTCCCATCACAGCCATTAAACTCTGTAACTGTTTTAAAGTCACTATTGGCTTAAACATTTTTTTACCCATTTAGCAATAATTGCTTTTCTTTGCGAGGCATTGAAAAACCTCCCTGCTCTTTGTGGTTAAATCTGTGTTTGAAATTCAGTGCTCGACTGAGGGACCTTACAGATAATTGGATGTGTGGGGTACACTGATTAGGTAGTAATTCAAAAATCATGTTAAACACTATTATTGCACACAGAGTCCATGCAATTTATTATGTGACTTGTTAAGCACATTTTTACTCCTGAACTTATTTAGGCTTGCCATAACAAAGGGGTTGAACACTTATTGACTCAAGATATTTCAGATTTTAATTTTTAATGAATCAGTAAACATTTCTAAAAACATAATTCCACTTTAACATTATGGGGTATTGTGTGTAGGCCAGTGACACATAATCACAATTTAATCAATTTTAAATTCAGGCTGTAACACAATAAAATGTGGAAAAAGTCAAGGGGTGTGAATACTTTCTGAAGGCATCTGCAACATTGTGACCACATTCAAAGACCGGGCCGCCACACCCTCAGCCTGGTACACTTTGTCCAGCTGATCTGCCGAGAACCGGCACTGTTTATTTGGAAGCACTGTGCTAGGATTAGCCCTGGTTAGCCTTTTTGAAATTGCTCTTACCACTGGCCATCTTACTCAAGCAAGGAAGCACTGGCTACACAAGCAGAGCAGAAAGTAGTGGGTTTTTAGCAAACACAAAAACGTATACCAAGACCAAAAACTCGCAACATCTAGGGGACGATTACTCTCTCCCCACTAACAGACACCTAAGTTGGAGCCGAATCTCTTAGTGTAAATTGCATTTCACTTTCTTCCTTCAGGCGAGCTGATGAGGGAAGACTTGAGGAAATGAATGTCAGCCAGGAAGGCAGGGCTTCCGAGGGCGGGCTCGGCCTCCATTGGCCCATTGGGCGTGATTTTAGTTTGATAGGTCGTTGACTCTCCAAAGTTATACAGAGTGACCGACTGAAAGGGAACTCGCGTCTATAGCTGCATAATGCCTGTATTCTGAGAAGAAATCTTTGACCTTTCTGATTGGAACATATCTTTCAGTCAGAGATGGCTTTGGTATGCAGATAAGGCTTTTTCTAGTGCCTGAGGAGTCAAATGTCTCCCAGAAAAAGGAGATGGGTTGTGTTCCAGGAAAAGAGACAGCCTTTTTCAAGATGGAATGAGGAAATCCATATGTGGTTGTTTGACTGGGGGGGTGAGGAGGAAGGAGTAGGACAACAGGAGAATGACTATCCAAACCAATTGGACCTTTCTTGACCATTCCTTTATTCTGTTTGTAGAGTATGATAGGCCAAAGAATACAAACCCATCATGCCTACAACACATTTACTGTATATTTATAGCATTTGTAAATTCAGATACATTTTACCTCATGTAAATTTGCACACAGCTTTCACCCTATGTGACTCCTCCAAAGCTCTGTGTGTGGTGCCTTTACAGGTTTGCTGCAAAATTGAATGGTGCACAGGGCATTCATGTTGCGAGATTGTCGTCGCACATTGTCAACATGAACACTCATTCGTTTCTAACAGAGAGTACAGAGCGGCAGATGGGGGTGGTGAATTATGGGGGCTGTGTTGTTGTTGTTTTAGTTTTCCCATGCCTGAACAAGCTGTCATTGTTTTGGCCCGAGCCAGTTTGCTCTAGAATTTTGTGGGCCAGACAATGGGACTGTAGCCCTGGTTCTGCAGTGATGGGGGTGGGGGCTGGGGAAACGGGCTGGACAGAGCCTGTGTCCCAAATGGCATCCTATTGCCTATATGGGCCCTGGTCATAAGTAGTGCACTATATAGGGAATAGGGTGGCATTTGGGACACAGACAGAATGTTCTACATGAGTGCATGAGGGAAATGGACTGACAATCTGGAAGAGAACGGTCTAAATCAGGGTTTCCCCCCACACCCCCCTAGGTGCACATTTTGGTTTTTGCCCTAGCACTACACAGCTGATTCAAATAACCATCTCATCATCAAGCTGATTATTTTAGTCAGCTGTGTAGTGCCAGGGCAAATACCAAAACATGCACCCAGGGGGGCCCCAGGACCAAGTTGGGGAAACCCTGGTCTGAATGCTGGCTGTACAAATTAGCTCCAAATTAGGTCAATTAGGAGGACCATTATAGGTGCGGCTTTGTTGAAATGAGCCTGTACAGACAAAGAAATAGCTATAACGGATTTCTGAAATCCAATTGAAAATGTCACAGCAATTCAGTTTGCCGTTACTGTATCTATGAATCCAAGCCGTTTGCCATTATTCTATCCCTATGCCGTTTACCCTGAAGTGATTTATTTGATCCACTTAATCAGAAAAAGTGTGAAATGGCAGATATATGTGTGTGTGTGCGTGCGTGTGTGAGTGCGTGCATGTGTGACAATGTATGTGTGACAATGTACAGTATATGCTAATATTATGCTCAAACCTTCTGTTCTCTCACAGCACCTTCGCAGTTTGGCCCAGAGGCGTCGTTCCGCCCCGTCCCTGGCTTTTGAGAAGGCTCTGGGCAGCATGCCATGGTCCTCCATTAGGTGAGTTTGCCATACTCCTCTCCACTCTGTTATCACAGTAGTATCTACTACCACCACCCATCCCAGGGGGCAGTAGAGAGCCCCTCCACTCACAGCCAGCTGCCACTTTATGAGATTCAATAGATATAAATTGGATAAAGGGGTTTCAATGCACAGAAATAGGATAGAAAGGTGTTTCAAACGTTCAATGTATAGACATAAAATGTTTTGGTTACAGTTCTTTATCTTTTTGTTTAAGTTTTATCTCTAGGGCGGCAGGTAGCTTAGTGGGTAAGAGCATTGTGCCAGTAACCGAAAGGTCGCTGGTTCTAATCCCCGAGCCGACTAGGTGAAAAATCTGTCGATGTGCCCTTGAGCAAGGCACTTAACCCTAATTGCTCCTGTAAGTCGCTCTGGATAAGAGCGTCTGCTAAATGACTAAAAATGTAAATATGCATTTCTGAACTAGACTTCTAAATCACCCTCATTTACATGTGGAATTACTTGTTGCTTATTTAATATTCAATACCGTCTAACTATTTCTTCAGAAGCAAAAAAGCCCAAAGCATAATTCAAAGAGACATGTAATTTACACAAGAACACATTATTTTTGTTGTTGTAATTATATTGCAATTTCTCATCTGCAACTCTTCACAACATTTCACAGCCTTTCATACATACAGTACATGACATACAAACAAATGTAAGATCAGCCTTCCCCCCCTGCTGTGACCACTAGTTGAATGGTGTCACTATGACTCACAATGACACCTCAGTCGGCGTAAAGGGGGCTGCAATGCCCACTCTCTATGGTAACTGTGGACCAGATGTCATGAAAGGGGGTTTTCTACAAGACCGGGCAACCGTTGTCTAAACCCACTCAGAACTCCCTCATCACCCCCAATGTTCAAGACTAGGGTGACTCCGAGGACACATAGACAGAGGAGTGGGGATGGAAATTGAAACCAGAAAACAAACAAACAAGTGTGGGGTTGAGGACTGGCGAAGATAAAAATGTGATATTTACTTTATTTGTTTTATGTGTTTTAATGAACCATATGAAATACCAGAAGGACAGAGAGGAAGAATCTAATAACCCCAGCAATAACTGACTGTCCATCACACTACATATTCAAGTTCAGTCTTCAAACATAAAGTGATCTTCCCAGCCTGTGTTTCAAGGGATTACTAGTAAAAGCCATCCAAATAAGGTTGATCTAATGTGGCTCACATTAATAAGGTACTAGTGACAACTGATTGCTGAGAACTCTACCCATCTATTTCTTCTCATATATAATACACTACCAAGTGGTGGAAAAAGTACCCAATTGTCATACTTGAGTAAAAGTAAAGATAACTTAACAGAAAATGACTCAAGTAAAAGTAAAAGTCACCCAGTAAACTGTTACTTGAGTAAAAGTCTAAAAGTATTTGGTTTAAAATATACTTAAGTGTTTTATTTTATTTACAGATAGCCAGAAGAAACACTCCAACAACCAGACATCTTTTACAAACGAAGCATGTGTGTTAAGTGATTCAGCCTGAACAGCGGCAGTAGGGATGATCAGGGATGTTCTCTTGATAAGTGTATGAATTGGCCTATTTTCCTGTCCTGCTAAGCATTCAAAAATTTAACAAGTACTTTTGGGTGTAAGGGAAAATGTATGGGGTAAAAAGTAAATTATTTTCTTTAGGAATGTAGTGAAGTAAAATAAAAAGTTGTTAAAAATATAAAAAGTAAAGTACAGATACCCCAAACAACGACTTAGGTAGTACTTCAAACTATTTTTACTTAAGTACTTTACACCACTGACACTACCCATCTATACCATCTCAAGTGATACTGCATCAGGAACCCATCAAAATTGCAAATCAACCAATGTACTATTACAAGTGTTTTTAAAAACTATTTATAAACTAAAAATGAACAGTTTATAAAATACTTATAAACCCTTTCATAAAGTATAGTGTTATGAAGATTTATATGTGTCACACCCTGACATTGAGATCTCTAGTTGGGTTGGTCAGGATGTGAAATCAAATGTACATATTTCTATGTTGGCCGGGTGTGGTTCCCAATCAGAGGCAGCTGTCGGTCGTTGTCTCTGATTGGGGATCATACTTAGGCAGCCATGTTGCCTACCTTAGTTGTGGGATCTTGTTTCTGTTTGGCTTGTTTGATGTTTAGCCTCTTGAACTTCACATTCTGTTAGATTTTGTTATTTTGTCGGTGTTTATTAAAATAAATGACTATGTACACATACCACGCTGCACCTTGGTCTGATCCTTTACACAACGAACATGACAGAAGATCCCACCACCAACGGACCAAGCAGCGTGGCCAGGAGGAGCAGACATGCTGGACACAGGTGGGGAAAACATTTTGGACATGGGAGGAGATATTGGCCGGTAAGGGACCCTGGGCGAAGGAAGAAGCCCAGGCAGGAGAGAAAAAAACGGAGAATCGAAAGGTCCCGATCACGAAGGAAGCCCGAGAGGCACGGGGTGGTTGGCGGAGCAGCAGGAGGCCCTGGAAGGGCTGATTGTGGAGAGGGAGATAGCGATAGAAGAAGCCGCTATGATAGATGCCCTCCAAGACCTGCAGCTCAGTACTCTGAGAGAGGAGACCACCGCCTTACGGGAGCTGTTAGTTAAGAGGGAGCAGGAGCTCTCCCTTCAGAAGGAGGCACTGCAGGAGGCCCACAAGGGGAAGGAGTCAGTGGATGCACGGAGAGAGGAGCTGGCCAGGCAACAGGATGAGCTGAGAGAGGAGTTAACCCTCCAGCAGCAGAGAGCTCGGTCCTTAGAGCAGAGGCTGGCGGAGCCAGGTTTAGCAGAGCCATCTCCCCGCACTCGCTTTGAGGAGCGTGTGACCGTGCAGGCACCAGGCTATGCGCCGGCTTTACGCACTGTGCCGCCAGTGCGCCTTCACAGACCGGTACGGCCTGTGCTTGCGCCTCGCACCAAACCAGTGGTGTGTGTCTCCAGCCCGGTGCGCCCCGTACCTGCTCCTTGCACCAAACCAGTGGTGCGTGTCTCCAGTCCGGTATGGCCCGTACCTGCTCCTCGCACCAAACCAGTGGTGCGTGTCCCCAGCCTGGTACGGCCCGTGCCTGCTCCTCGCACCAAACCAGTGGTGCGTGTCCCCAGCCTGGTACGCCCCGTACCTGCTCCTCGCACCAAACCAGTGGTGCATGTCTCCAGTCCGGTACGGCCCGTACCTGCTCCTCGCACCAAACCAGTGGTGCGTGTCCCCATCCTGGTACGGTCCGTGCCTGCTCCTCGCACCAAACCAGTGGTGCGTGTCCACAACCCAGTGCGTCCTGTGCCAGCGCCCCGCACTGGCACGAAGCAGAGGCTGGCGGAGCCAGGTTTAGCAGAGCCATCTCCCCGCACTCGCTTTGAGGAGCGTGTGACCGTGCAGGCACCAGGCTATGCGCCGGCTTTACGCACTGTGCCGCCAGTGCGCCTTCACAGACCGGTACGGCCTGTGCTTGCGCCTCGCACCAAACCAGTGGTGTGTGTCTCCAGCCCGGTGCGCCCCGTACCTGCTCCTTGCACCAAACCAGTGGTGCGTGTCTCCAGTCCGGTATGGCCCGTACCTGCTCCTCGCACCAAACCAGTGGTGCGTGTCCCCAGCCTGGTACGGCCCGTGCCTGCTCCTCGCACCAAACCAGTGGTGCGTGTCCCCAGCCTGGTACGCCCCGTACCTGCTCCTCGCACCAAACCAGTGGTGCATGTCTCCAGTCCGGTACGGCCCGTACCTGCTCCTCGCACCAAACCAGTGGTGCGTGTCCCCATCCTGGTACGGTCCGTGCCTGCTCCTCGCACCAAACCAGTGGTGCGTGTCCACAACCCAGTGCGTCCTGTGCCAGCGCCCCGCACTGGCACGAAGCCTCCTGTGATGATCCATGGCACGAAGCCTCCAGTGATGATCCATGGCACGAAGCCTCCAGTGATGAGCCATGGCACGAAGCCTCCAGTGATGATCTATGGCACGAAGCCTCCAGTGATGGTCCATGGCCCGGAGCCTCCTGCGACGGTCTACAGTCCAGAGCCTCCAGCAACGGTCTGCAGTCCAGAGTCTCCAGCTCCGGTCAGCTGCTCCACTCCTGTGCCAGAGCAGCCCGCTCCACCGGAGCCTAGTCCAGCTCCGGTCAGCTGCTCCACTCCAGTGCCAGAGTAGTCCACTCCACCGGTTTCTAGTCCAGCTCTGGTCAGCTGCTCCACTCCAGTGCCAGAGCAGTCCGCTCCACCGGTGCCTAGTCCAGCTCCGGTTATATGCTCCCTACCAGAGCCGGGGCAGTCCGCTTCACCGGTGCCCAGTCCGGGTCCGGTCGTCTACTCTTCCCCCATGCCGGAGCCATCTGCTCCACCGGGGTCCGAGCCGGAGCCAGACGTCAACCCCTCTCCAGGGTCGGGGTCTCCCACACCAGGGTCCAGACAGGACTTGGTGCATCGCGGGAGGACTGCTGGGCCGGGACCAGACGTCAGCCCCTCTCCAGGGTCGAGGGCTCCCACACCAGGGTCCAGACAGGGCTTGGTGCATTGTGGGAAGACTGAGAGGGGGAGCATCGCACCGGGGTCCAGACCGGACCGGGCGTGCAAAGGGGAGGCAGGATGGGAGAAGAGTTTACTGCCTACGTCACGTCCGAAGCCGGAGCCGCCACCGAGGCTAGATGCTCACCCGGACCCTCCCCTAATGAGTCAGGTTTTTGCGGCCGGAGTCCGCACCTTTGAGGGGGGGGGGGGTACTGTCACGCCCTGACATTGAGATCGCTAGTTGGGTTGGTCAGGGTGTGAAATCTAATTTATATATTTCTATGTTGGCCGGGTGTGGTTCCCAATCAGAGGCAGCTGTCGGTCGTTGTCTCTGATTGGGGATCATACTTAGGCAGCCATGTTGCCTACCTTAGTTGTGGGATCTTGTTTCTGTTTGGCTTGTTTGATGTTTAGCCTCTTCAACTTCATGTTCTGTTGGATTTTGTTATTTTGTCGGTGTTTATTAAAATAAACGACTATGTACGCATACCACGCTGCACCTTGGTCCGATCCTTTACACAACGAACGTGACAATATGGTTTCATCACGTGGATTCATTTATGGAATTTTCCATACGAGTGAATGATGTGTCAGATTTTTATTCCAGTCTTTGATCAGCCCCAACAGTAGTTCACACCCAGACCACCACAGTTACAAACAAACAGGTGGGGGAGTCCACTCCAACCAGACAACCTAACTTCCATCAGAGACGTCACACCCTCACACTCACACCCGTTCAACACACAACAAGCAAGTGAACCCTGAGCTGCAGTGAGGGGGCGGATGATGCTAGTTTCACTACAGTGGGTGGGCCAAGCGTCTTTGACGTAGAACATCTTAGAGATGGTCGTATGATCTTTAAGCCTATACTCTACTGATAATGTTGAAGTATGCTAAGTAGTGAAGTTGTGTAGGCACTGTGTTTAGTGGTAAGGCCAAGTAGGTCAAAGAGTGTAACGTAGGAGTCCCTCTGTGATATCGATTTGAATATCTGTCCAAAACACACACATTGAAAGAGGGACATATGTCAAATGAAGACAGATAAGTTCCACATAGAATACAATGTGAATTCTCAAAACCATTTCTCTAATGCTATTTAATTAATGTTTATAAAAGATAAATAATAGAAGTTAGGGCTTGAACAGCCCTAACTTATAGGTTTGACTCCACAAATGCACAAAGCGTGGGAATGACACTGTGACATGACGCTGAATGTTTCTGTTTATAGTGTGAAACATGATGTATTGAGTGAGACATTTTTTGGGGTCTCTTAAGAAGATTAGCAACATTGTAAAATATGTTCATTGCTGCTTGCTTTCCGTGAGATACAAACAAGCAAGCAACATCATCTGTATTGTTAATCACGATTGTGGGAGGCAAGATAAAGGCCTAAAAAAAGGTCAGAGGGAAACTGAGGAGAGTGAGGGTGTTTGAGTATGAGGGAGGTGAGAGAGAGAGAGAGCGAAAGAGAGAGAGTGGGGGGGGGAGAGAGAGAGAGAGAGAAAGAGTTCTAACCTCATCTGATGTGTAGTATGAAATAAAAGAACAAACTTTCATGTGAAAACTGTCATTCAAAGCCACACGGCATACCATTTCACCTTAAATTCACTTTATATCCTTTTTATAGATACATCATGCCCTTGTGAGAGTCATAGCAACTGGCTGGAAGCCAATTTGAAGATAATTGCATTTGCTCAATATGTATTTGCTCTACGTTTTGCATACAGGCTCCTCTCATTCTGTTTCTATAAGTTCAAGAAAAAATCTATGTCTGCAACTCTGGTATGCTCCCGTGGTGATTGAATAAGACACACAAGAAAGACAACGTTTCGATCCAAGTTGGATCTTTGTCAGGTTAGCCCGAAACATTGTATTTTTTGTGTGTCTAATTAAATCACTATAGGAGCATGCCAGATTTGCAGACATTTTATTTGATAAGTTCTTCTGTCCTGTTGGATGCGGATGTGCATATTTTTACATTTGTTCTCTCTATAAGTTACCATACATGAGAATTTCATCTGTTGCTGCCCCTAAAACAACCAAATGGACAAAATTGGGCAAATCTGGTTGAAATTGTCATAATAACCAGTTTTGTCCACTGGAAAAATATGTGATACAAGTCCGGTATACATCACAACAACCTCTCAATAATGAAAAGCTGTGCAAAGCCCATGGTCTAGAAGTGGTCACACACCCAGTGCTGTCACATTCATGCCTCCCCACCGGAGATCGGGGTTCAATCCCTGCATCCTCCTTTCCTCCCCATCTACTAGTCTAAAGAAAGCATAGAAATACTGTTAGTCTAAATAAATACAAAATAATAATAGAAAGCTTGTGTAGCATTGATCTGCTGGTAGAGTAGGCCCTGTGTGTTGAAATAACTGACCTTCTTATTCAAAATGAAGGCTTCACTGAAATAACCCCATTCTTTGATGAAAAGATTATGAAGTTCTGATGACAAACAAATGATTCGATGTGGTCATCTGGCAAAAATGAAAACCGACCCTCAGTTAAGTCCACCCACACATGCACCCAAGCAGGCACACAAACATAGTTCCTCCTTAGTTCTGACCCCCACTCTCTCTGCCCTCTCTACCCTAGGGAGGAGGCTCCATGCTGGGTGTCGGTGGAGCAGTGCCCTTTCGTCCTGGGTCTTAGCAGTGAGAATGCAGAGCTGGTCCTGGACACCTGTGTTCAGGTCACAGAAGGCATGAAGACCAGAAGGAGACAACTCTTCCTCTTCAGCGACGTGATCGTTATCGCCAAGCTCAAGTAAGATATGGAACATAATAAGCACACACACCAACACATATACATACAGCCTGCATAGCAACTCACAAAAACACACACACACACACCACATACAGTGGGGAAAAAAAGTATTTAGTCAGCCACCAATTGTGCAAGTTCTCCCACTTAAAAAGATGAGAGAGGCCTGTAATTTTCATCATAGGTACACGTCAACTATGACAGACAAATTGAGATTTTTTTTCTCCAGAAAATCACATTGTAAGATTTTTTATGAATTTATTTGCAAATTATGGTGGAAAATAAGTATTTGGTCACCTACAAACAAGCAAGATTTCTGGCTCTCACAGACCTGTAACTTCTTCTTTAAGAGGCTCCTCTGTCCTCCACTCGTTACCTGTATTAATGGCACCTGTTTGAACTTGTTATCAGTATAAAAGACACCTGTCCACAACCTCAAACAGTCACACTCCAAACTCCACTATGGCCAAGACCAAAGAGCTGTCAAAGGACACCAGAAACAAAATTGTAGACCTGCACCAGGCTGGGAAGACTGAATCTGCAATAGGTAAGCAGCTTGGTTTGAAGAAATCAACTGTGGGAGCAATTATTAGGAAATGGAAGACATACAAGACCACTGATAATCTCCCTCGATCTGGGGCTCCACGCAAGATCTCATCCCGTGGGGTCAAAATGATCACAAGAACGGTGAGCAAAAATCCCAGAACCACACGGGGGGACCTAGTGAATGACCTGCAGAGAGCTGGGACCAAAGTAACAAAGCCTACCATCAGTAACACACTACGCCGCCAGGGACTCAAATCCTGCAGTGCCAGACGTGTCCCCCTGCTTAAGCCAGTACATGTCCAGGCCCGTCTGAAGTTTGCTAGAGTGCATTTGGATGATCCAGAAGAGGATTGGGAGAATGTCATATGGTCAGATGAAACCAAAATATAACTTTTTGGTAAAACTCAACTCGTCCTGTTTGGAGGACAAAGAATGCTGAGTTGCATCCAAAGAACACCATACCTACTGTGAAGCATGGGGGTGGAAACATCATGCTTTGGGGCTGTTTTTCTGCAAAGGGACCAGGACGACTGATCCGTGTAAAGGAAAGAATGAATGGGGCCATGTATTGTGAGATTTTGAGTGAAAACCTCCTTCCATCAGCAAGGGCATTGAAGATGAAACGTGGCTGGGTCTTTCAGCATGACAACGATCCCAAACACACCGCCCGGGCAACGAAGGAGTGGCCTAGCCAGTCTCCAGATCTCGACCCCATAGAAAATCTTTGGAGGGAGTTGAAAGTCTGTGTTGCCCAACGACAGCCCCAAAACATCACTGCTCTAGAGGAGATCTGCATGGAGGAATGGGCCAAAATATCAGCAACAGTGTGTGAAAACCTTGTGAAGACTTACAGAAAACGTTTGACCTGTGTCATTGCCAACAAAGGGTATATAACAAAGTGTTGAGAAACTTTTGTTATTGACCAAATACTTATTTTCCACCATAATTTGCAAATAAATTCATAAAAAACCGTACAATGTGATTTTCTGGATTTTTTTTCTCATTTTGTCTGTCATAGTTGACGTGTACCAATGATGAAAATTACAGGCCTCTCTCATCTTTTTAAGTGGGAGAACATGCACAATTGTTGGCTGACTAAATACTTTTTTTCCCCACTGTAGATTGTCTGAGTTTCCGAGTTTTGCCTTCATAGAACGGAACTGATTAACTCCCCAATGACAACCTATCATTATAGAAATGTACACTCACATGGAAAGACACACCGATATACCTATAGATTGAAATCTTTACCACTGACGTTTTATCCCACTGCAGTTCTTTTTTAAATAGATAGTGCACATTTAAGTCAGAGAGTTTTTTGTTTTCTTATTATAAGATACTGACAGCAGGAAGCTTGTAGGTTAAACAGTACAGTATGAAAGTAGATTAGTCTGATCTAAATGTAGATTCAGCTAATGTAAAACGTGACGCTAACTAAGATAACATATTCTGAATCGTCTCTGTTTCAAAGAAGACAGTGGAAGCAATCTTCTGGTCTTAAGTGGGAGTTTAATCAATCGCTCTGGTCTATTGAGTGTAGGCAGGTTTTTTTCCTGTACTTTTGCTCACACTTTTCCAGCAGAGGCGCCACGAGTGGCTAAATACATTTGTGACTAATGCAGTTCTCTTGTTCTGAATAACACCTTAGGCCGATTGTGTAAACACTTGTTCATGGATTGCCGATTGTGTAAACACTAGTTCATGGACTGCCGTGCCTTTCCTCATTAACCTAATACCCATGATCATTCACTCACCGGTACACTTACGCAAGCTCCATTTCCTCTCCCCAAAGTCCTTCACTCTCTCTTTCCATCCCATCACTCTCTCCCTCCTTCCCACCCTCCATTGATTCTGCGTTCCAAATGGTATTCTATATAGCCCAGCTCATATGAAGGGAATAGGGTGCCAGGTGCACTGGTTTGTGTCAATAACTGCAACGCTGCCGGGTTTTTCACGCTCAACAGTTTCCCGTGTGTATCAAGAATGGTCCAACACCCAAAGAACATCCAGCCAACTTGATACAACTGTGGAAAGCATTGGAGTCAACATGGGCCAGCATCCCTGTGGAGCGCGTTCGACACCTTATAGAGTCCATGCCCGACAAATTGAGGCTGTTCTGACAGCACACTTGTGACTCAAGACAGATCCTCAATACAGTTGATTCTTTACACAATCACGTTCCCATGACAAGGCCTACAGTAAGTGCATGGGTCTGTGGATCCACGCGCGACAAGGCGACATTTTCAATGTTGTAGCAAACCAAAAGTTGTGAACTAGGCCTTGAGAGAGTGCCTTCCTCCTCACAAGCTGACAGACAGGCAGACAGACACACGAAGCTGACCATGGAACACAATGCATCATAAAGAGATAGAAATCAGATCACTTCCTGTTTCTGAGTGATAAGCAATTAATCACTGATTTAGAAATAGATGACAATAATGAGGAATACATTAGCACCTTTAGCAACCATTGGGATAGAGAAGTGGATCATGCAGTATTCTAGGCCTGATGAGCTGAGATACAGTCCTAGCCAGTCCTGATGAAAACATAAACTGACTCTCTAAATCCTCAACCTGCTAGCCCTCATATACCATCCATGACCACATAATCATCTCTCTCTCTCTCTCTCTCTCTCTCTCTCTCTCTCTCTCTCTCTCTCTCTCTCTCTCTCTCTCTCTCTCTCTCTCTCTCTCTCTCTCTCTCCCTCTCCCTCTCCCTTCTCTCTCTCTCTCTCTCTCTCTCTCATTTAGGTCCAGTGCTAGCTACCGTCTGAAGCACAGGGTGAGTCTGGAAGATCTGTGGCTTTATGGCTTTGAGGATGAGCCCGAGGAGGAAGAGGGAGGAGGGGGAGAGATTGACCTCAGGACGTCCCTCGTCTTGGCCTGGCCCCTTGCCTTCTGTGTGGTGTCCTTCCAGTGAGCAACAGCCATCCTCTGTGTGCATACATGAGTGCAAACCCATACATGTGCACACACACACAGACGCGCAGGCAGGCAGGCAGACACTCAGGCAGGCAGGTGTACACCTGGCCACACACACACGCAGGCACACACTCACACAGATGGACCTCTGTAGCTGGTCCTCTGTAGCTCAGCTGGTAGAGCACGGCGCTTGTAACGCCAAGGTAGTGGGTTCGATCCCCGGGACCACCCATACACAAAAAAAATTTATGCACGCATGACTGTAAGTCGCTTTGGATAAAAGCGTCTGCTAAATGGCATATTATATTATATTATATTATTATTATATTATGGAAACAAGTTTATTTTAACTCAATGAGAAACATCTCTCACTCATCATTCTCGACGTAGACAACAAATAACAAGTCAAGTTTCTCTTTGTTTTCTCACTACTGACATTACGAGTGGCGCAGTGGTCTAAGGCACTGCATTGCAGTGCTAGCTGTGCCACTAGAGATCCTGGTTAGAATCCAGGCTCTGCCGTAACCGGCCGCGACCGGGAGACCCATGGGGCGGCGCACAATTGGCCCAGCGTCGTCCAGGGTAGGGGAGGGAATGGCCGGCAGGGGTGTAGCTCAGTTGGTAGAGCATGGCGTTTGCAACGCCAGGGTTGTGGGTTCGTTTCCCACGGGGGGCCAGTATAAAAAAATACAAAAAATAATGTATGCACTCACTAACTGTAAGTCGCTCTGGATAAGAGCGTCTGCTAAATGACGTAAATGTAAATGTTATTCTCTGAACATCCAAAGGTTAAAGGTTAGAAAACTACACGGTTAGCCACTACTGAGCAGGAAGTCCAGCTTACTGGCATTTCAGGAGGATAATGGTGTCAACCTAACTCTAACATTCATAATTCATATGAACAGTTCCTTCAAGTAAAGTTTGACCCATTTGGTTGTCCTGAGAGATATACTGTGTGCACAAACTAAAGACAGTAGTATCCTAGGATTGACCTAAAAATATATTGAGTTTCTTAAAGGCCCAGTGTAGACAAAAACGTGATTTTCCTGTGTTTTATATATATTGACACACTATGAGGTTGGAATATTATTGTGAATTTGTGAAAATCATGATAATGCCCTTTTAGTGTAAGAGCTGTTTGAAAGGACCGCCTGAAATTTCAGCCTGTTTTGGTGGGATGGAGTTTTGGCCTTCAATGGTGACATCACCATGCGGTAAATTAGTTAATAGACCAATAAGAAAGAGAGTTCCAAACCTCTCTGCCAATAACAGCAAATCTTCATTTTTCCCCTCCCCATTCAGACCACTCCCAGACAGTCCTAGCAAAATTGCCCTTTGCCAAGAAGCTATTGTTGTTTCTTTTTGACCATTTTAAGGTACTTTACTGTTACCCAGAAATGATTTAATATTGAGATAAAATGGCTGCATTGGACCTTTAAGAGATGGTTTCCATAAGGCCATGAATGAAATAGGGAAATGAGAACAGTCTACACCATCACAAGACAATGGCTGGTGAAATAGGAAGTGTTGAAGCTGACCATCAGACCTCAGATCACATGTCAGGGCCTTTACAGCACTAGCCTTTATCAGGACGACTGGATCTTTGAAATATAGAGGGAGTGTTGAAATTGCATGGTCACAAATAGACACAACATTGAATAAAACATTTGAAAGGGGATTGTCTGTTTTGATCAGTAATAATAGCTATCCCTCATTTGGTGTGGATATGGATTATTTAGTCATGTTATTGGGGTCTGAGTCATGGACTCATGGACTTTAGAGTCATTCTTAGAGTCTGTGGCTCACCAGTTTATTGGCCTACAGTTTACCAGTAAGCACCAACAGTATATGAGCTGGTCTATTGGTATAGTGTCTATAATCAAAAAGTATCGGTCTAATGTAGGCTCAAGCAAAGATGAAAGAAAATACATGAAAACAGATGCACTTTTAAAGTCCTCACTCAGTTATTACTATCATCTATACAGGTGAGTGAGGGTTCGTTTAAGTTAGAGTCTCCCTCATGTCTCTTTCCACATGGCAACAACAGCAGCAGCCCCAACACATAGAGGAAGTGGAAGGTGTTTTGGTCGGGGCCGCCATGACGCTGCTTCCTGTCCCCATGACTGAGTTAGAGTTTCCATCGCTCCAGTTAAAAGAGCCAGAAGGCGTGCTGTGTCTCTTTAGTCAGTCTGTCTGTCCATCCGTGCGTTTGGTTCGTTCCTCTTTCACTGTGGATTAGTAACTCCCGTGCTGTTGTTTTGCCTGCAGCTCGCCTGAGGTGAAAGAACGCTGGTTGGATACTCTTCACAGGTAAGCACTACTATGAACTCATACATAATATAAATGCCACTTGATTGAGCCATAAAGGGTAAGCTGGGTTACTGGGTTATACTGTATGAAGATAGTCAGTATGTTAATAACTTGCAGTATCAAGGGGACTGTACTGTTAATGTCATTCAATTAGATATAATAATTATTGAAGGGTTATGAACAGAATTAGTTTTAAAAGGTAGTATAAGCATACCTGTGATGGAGATAGGAACTGTATTTAGTGAGTATTACAATATTCTTCATGATGTCAGAACTTATAGTTCAATATAGTATATAGTTCAAATATTTTTTTCTGTCATGCAATTGTTAATGGTTAGCATTATTTTCACTCATATTCAAATTAAGATTTGATCATATTCAGAATATCCATCTGATCCTCATTTAAAACTTGACACACCCCACAACACACACACACATACACACACACACACATACACACAAACACACCCTTTTGACACATACAGAGAGTGGTTGTGTAGAGACCACATGTACAACGACATCCATCTAACTAGGGAGTAGTCAATCTTGACTATGGCTCGCGAGAATAACTAGGGACTGACTGGAGATCAGTGAAATATTTGTATATACACATACTGTATATATTTTATGTATGTGTTTTCCTCATTCCAGGAAAATTAAAGTAGCAAAAGAGAGAGCAGGTTCTACCACACCACCCCCAAGTGTCCTGATGAAGGTGCTGAGCGGCAGTATCACAGTAAGTCTATCGCTTAGGGCCCGTCCCAAATGGTAATCTATTTCCCCATACAGTGCACTACTTTTGACTGGGGCCCATAGGGCGCTTGTTGAAAGTAGTGCACTATAGGGAACAGAATGCCATTTGGGATGCAGATTTAGCCTACTCTCCAGTGTTGTGCTAAATGTACAGAAACAGCTATCAGAAAAGCTGTGACCTTTATAACCATAGTGCATACTTTGTAGACTATAGTCATAATCCCTGATACCTCACCCAGATTCTTGTTACCAAATGCGGTGATGGCAGATACTGTAGAAAAGATGGTTATACTTTCACCTGTGTCCAGCCAGTCATTGGATATCAAGATACCATTGTATTGCACCATATACAGCCAATTTAGAGCATTGACTCGCATTCTATCTCTTGCTCTCATGTTGATGGGTCTTCTGGCTCTGAAGAGACATATTACCTCTATAAAGGGCCGTTATCAATAAGGACAGAGCATCGGACATTCATAGAAAGGCGCTCAATGCAGACACACTTTGCAGCACTTTGTCAAAACATGATCTTTGGCCATTCAGGCATAACAGGCTTTTGTTTGACACCATTCAAATTGTACTTATATAATTAGAATGAGCATACATTGCCTAATATATAATATAATTGCTTCTGGAAGGAGTCACCTTTTATCTTCAAGAACTTTCATCTGCACTATAGATAATAATCTCTCTCTCTCGCTCTCTGTTTCAGGCTAAAACTCTAACAGGAGGTGGCATGGAGCCTTCTATCGAGTTTTCGCTTGATGTGAGTACCGTACAGTACACTTCCTGCTTCTGCTTCTTTCATCCATGTGTCAGTTGTTCTGGTTCAACATGTGTTGGGGAGAAACACCTTGTGTGAGGTTATATGAGGCTTATTTTGAGGGTTGATGGGGGAATTCGGACTGCTGCAATCTGTTGCTCAAATAGAAGCACTTATGTAACACAAGTGTATACATTGTAACACTTGATTGATACTGTACAGTGATGATGCTTTTTTAAAGGAGGGTTTGTGTTGTTTCGTTCAAATGGAGGACCTTGTGTTGTTCTTGAGGGGACAGTGGTTTGAAAGTGATGGGCTTTTATGATGGGTGTTATTGAGGGGTAAATTGTTTGGGTGATTGGGGAGTTTGAGGAGGGAGAGTTGGCGGGTTAGACTATTACCACCCTGAACCCTCACATTGAAACAGGAATGAAAACAGAGGCTGTGGCTTGTCACATGTTCCTCCTACATGCTCATGACTACATCTCCTGTTTTGCGTTTCCAGAGCGACGCAAAGCTCCTCACCCTGCCCAGATGTGTAACACAGCCCATTGGTGAGTTTGAAAAACAACATCTCTGAACCACAAGGTTGGTTAAGGGCCCACAGTGTGTATGTGTGTGTGTATATGTGTGTGTGCCAACTTAGGCAGAGAAAAAAAGAGGCAGCATGAAATGATTCAAACAGGACACACCAATGATTAGTGTGAATGTCAATCTAAAACAAGAACATCAACTTATATCATATGCTAATCTCTCTCACACTCACTCTCTTTCTCATGAATGGTATTGGTATACTTTAACCCTTAATACCGCCTTTATAATACTGTATACTATACCTACACAAATTGGCTAAACGTTTGGCTTCTTTCGTTACAGAAAATGGTAGCAACAGTAAGTGGAGCATCTTGAGGAAGTTGAGGATAAGCTCCACCCTCACCAGCATATCCTCCCATCCAGACACAGACTCCAAGAGCCATCTGTTTGGACAGCCTCTCTCCAAGACCTGCCCGGAGGATGGGACTCTTCCAAAGCCTATCACAGTACGTCACTGTACCAAAACTATCTTTGTTCTGTAATATCTTTGTTCTGTAATATCTTTGTTCTGTAATATCTTTGTTCTGTAATATCTTTATTCTGTAATATCTTTGAATGTCAGATTTTCATCATTTGTACAAGGTGTGGGGCTGCGGGCATTGAGTGAGAAAGAATAGATTGGCTGTGTGACATAGCATTACTCTTATCATTTCATGAACCGAACTGCCGTAATGAATCGTAGTGACAGCTATTGATTTGATCTGCACCTCATTCTACCAAGGTGTTTAGTTCAAAGGGTTTATTGACTAGGGCACTTGATCAATCAGGCCATTTAATTGTCACTAATAAGTGTACTTAGTTACCAAAGCACTTGGTAATGGTTGCTAAGGACCTGCCTGTCTGCAACCCAACCACAGATTTAATCTATGTGATGTTCCACTTCCAGCTGACATGCACAATGCACCAACTGTCTGTCTCAATCTGGCCCTGGCCTCCCCCTCACAGAATCACTCACATTTAAGCACATACACACACACACGCATCCACGCACACACACGTGCGCGCGTGCGCACACACAGCAGGGTGTTTGACTTGTTCATGCATTTTCTCAGCCTGGTTTGACCTCTTTTCCTCCCTTGTTCCTCTCTCTCCCCACCAGGATATATTGGTGCTGCTGTGGAAGAAAGGCCCCTCCACAGAGGGTGTGTTCAGGAAGAACGGCAACAATAAGAACCTGAAGGCCATCAGGGAGCAGCTCGACAGTGGGACGGAGGTGGAGATGGAGGCCTTGCCCGTGGTTCTCCTGGTGGGACTACTCAAGGTAAAGAATCATCCATCTGTTCACTCATTTGTCCTTTCCTTTTCTCTATTCGTCCATCTGCCATCCACCCGGAGCAGGGAGAAGGAGCTCTATGACCTCCAATTAGACCTCTTATTTTTAGCGCGTTAGTACCTCTCGCTACCTATCAGCAGTCCTCCACTGTATTGTGTTCTAACCCTCGACACCTTCCCTACTAATTGCAGAGTTTTCTGACGGAGCTCCCGGGCAGCCTGTTAGTGTCGGAGATGTATGAGACCTGGATGAAGGCCCTGGAGACTAAGGTCATCCACCACAGAAGCTTAGAGCTCAAAAGGTAAGCTACCAGCCACTAGCGAGCTTACGCTAGGCTAAATGTAGCGTTAGCAACTGTACCACCTGTTGAGTCACCCGCATTTGTGAACTATTTTACTGTAGTACTTGTGGGGCATAATCTTATATAAAACTGTAGGCTACATGAGAGGCCGTAGCCGTAAACGTTATGCTAATGTGAGACTAATGTAGGCGTTTGGTTGAAAACAAAAAAAAACTCAACTTTTCTATTGATGTTTAGGTGTTGCAAAGAACAGATTCAGGGGGCTTTTCAATTGAGATTTTCAGAGAGTCAGACAATGAGGAAGTTGTGCCTCTACCCTCAATGTGTACGCTTCTTTTTTAGTTTCCTCCCCCTCTCAAAAAGAGAAGCTACAAAAAAATGTAACGAGCGGCAAACCGATCTACATTTTTTTCCTGTTCTTTCTCTCCTTCCTTCCCTTTCCTCTCTCAGGGTGGTAGTCAAGCTACCAGGACCTAACATCCTCCTGCTGAGGAACATTCTGTGTGTGCTCCACCACATCACGAAGAGCGCGGATACCAACAAGATGGATGCCAATAACTTGGCATTGTGCATTGCACCCACTCTGCTGCAGAAGGACATCATGTCCTTAGATGTGCAGACCGCGAAGAAGGTGAGAATCCGGTTCTGACTGGACTCTTTGAAGCTGCCAGTGTAGTTTTCATGTCCGGAAAACAACAGTGTGTTTGTGTGTCTGTGTGTAGGCCTATAGTTTCGCAATAACTTTATCCTACTATAGTCTGCGCTGAAACAGGACTGAGTTGTTCATCGAAAGGAAAGCCAATTCTTTACACTTTAAAACAATGTTACTTTCAATCACTCAACCATTGTTCAAAGTAACGTTAACCTTTTGTGTTCTTTGTGATGTTTCCTTTAGGTGACAGAGCTGACAAAGTTCCTGATCGAGCATTGCTGTGAGATCTTTGGAGAGGACGTCCTGAGCCTTTTGGGAGATCCCGATGAGGATAACTCAGGTAAGTGAACTGGGCTGCTTTAGGCGCCATTCTCTGCAATGCTACACGTTCTTTCACAGAAAATAAGAACATTCTGTGAACACAGATTTCTGGGAACATGTTTCAAAAAGCTTGAAATAAAATAGAACAATGGGAATAGGAATCATACATTGTAAACTGCAACTGATCAATGTTCCATCTCTTTCTCCTCAGATTCCGTGTTATCACAGCAGCACGACTCTGCGTATGACAGCACAGACGCAGACGCTGAGGGGGACAGCGTGGGGTCCACGCAAGTAGAGGGTGAGGGGGAAAGGGGCAGCTCGTCCCCATCTCTCCTCTCTGCGTGCGGGATGCAATGCGGCGCCGTCCCCTCCTGCCCCTCCAACGCCATCTTCCACACCTTCACCAACAAGAAGCTCTTCAACCGCCGCTGCTCAGAGCCAATCATCTTCCCCTCTGCTGAGAAGAGAAGCCTGATTGGCCTGGCCCGTAGTCACGACGACTTCTCTGTGGAGTGGCGGGACTTTGAGGAGCATCCACTCAAGAAGCAGATCTCTGATGACTCCTTCCTGCTCCCAGGGTGTGGTGTTGCTGACACCAGGCATGCCGCCACGCTGTCCCTCCCCAAACTCGGTGGCAGCCAGACGATGACTTGGCGGCAGCTTGAACCGTCATGCCCGTCATCCTGCTCCCTGGAGAGCGCCGCCTCCAACACATCGGAGGTCTCCCTGTTTACCAGCTCGCCGCTGACCTCCCCGGCCTGCCAACGCGGGGGCCAGTCCACACGCCATGCTCCCCTCTCCACCAAGTCTAGGGCAGAGCCCCCAAGGGCGAACACGATGGAAGTGGTCGAGCGATGCACCCAGTCCATGAATGTGGACAGGAAAGCCCTGTTGAGGACCAAGAGCCTTGGGGCCTTCGGCTTCGCTTGGGGCAGCCTCAAGAAAGGTGACCTCCAAAAGGAGAAGCCTTTCCCTTTCGGGACCCTCCAGGAAGACTCCCAGAGTGAGGTGGAGGCCCCAGTGGCCGAGGCCCCTCTCAAGCAGAAGCGCCCCCTGTCTGCGGTGGAGGTCTTCCTACAGGTGGACAGCAGACTGCCCTCCCAGCCCCCTTCGTACGAGCAGGCAGTCCAGAGTGCGGCTCAGCCCTCCCCACCGCATTATGGCTCCATGACTGTCAGTGCCGTCGCCGCCACTCTCAGCAGGAAGTCCCGCCCAGCCTCTATGAACGCAAACTTCCTGTACTCCTGTCCCGTCAATCAATACACAGACTGCTTCTCTCAGGGGACAGATGGTGATGATGTCACCACAGCCCAACGGCATTCGGTCGGGTTCCGCCAGCGAGCGATGTCTGAGTCCATGTCGAGAGCACTCCACGAGACCGTGTCACACCATGACACAGCTTCACGACATGAGAATGTGTCACGGAGGTGCAGCCAGCCTGTGTTCGAAGAGTTTTCTTACGCCAAGGAGTCTTACGTTTGAAGGCCTTTTTCAGACATTATGTTTCACTTTTTTAACTTTGAATATACTCAAATTAAAATGTGCAACTGTTAGGTTGGACTTGCTGAGTAGTACTGTTTAGAGTACAAAATTACGCTATTTTACCTGAAAAGCTATTTATAAATAGAATCCTCCTCTAGTTTATCTATAGCAAAGCTATGTAAATAATCTGAATCTGAATCTGCAGGTATAGAGGGTAACAATATGCTATTGTTGGTATTATTCCCATTGTTTTACTTTTGTAACATACTGTAGTGTACATAAATGTGTACATTTGTAAAAATGTTTTCTTCCCTGTGTCTTTTTGTATGTCTTGACTCTACAACATCTGTACTTCCACTACAATAAAGCACCTTTATGTTACATCTTGACTTTGTTCTCCAGTTCTTACAGTCTGTACACTTAGAAATACTTTTTCATTGGAGCCCTAGGAGCAGTAAAGTCCTGTGACTTTGCAGCTCTGGGTAGAATCAATTGGTAATTGCATCCTCAAGCACGCAGTGCCACTCAAAAACAACCATGTGCTCATGCAAATACAAGAGATACGCGCCCATAAATACATAAGCCATACTGCTTTCTTAGTTCAAATCAAATGAAATCAAATTTTATTTGTCACATGCGCCGAATACAACAGGTGTAGACCTCACCGTGAAATGCTTACAAGCCCTTAACCAACAATGCAGTTCAAGAAATAGAGTTAAGAAAATATTTACTAAATAAACTAAAGTAAAAAATCAAATAAAAAGTAACACAATAAAATAACAATAACGAGGCTATATGCATGGGGTACTGGTACCGAGTCAATGTGCGGGGGTACAGGTTAGTCGAGGTAATTTGTACATGTAGGTAGGGGTAATTTGTACATGTACTGTAGGTAGGAGTAGTTCTGCCATTAGTGAATGCATTAATGAGGAACTAACTGGGTTGGCCATGCAGGGTCGGGGCGGTGAGCGTTAGACCAGTTAGGTCCAGCTTTCTCCTCCTTTCTAGGCCAGTTATGCAACACCATCTAACAGCCTTCATTGAGAATACAGTATGTTCTGGCTGGTTGCTTGAGAAAGAGGAAGCCAGAAGATGATCACGTGGACGGATTTGGTTTTTCTCTGAATCGCACGTTGTCACGGATGCCTTGATGAGCTGAACCGATGCCACTGCTTCCTCCCCCATCCTCTCTCAACTTTGTAGTGAGAGAGATTTGCTCTCTTAGTGTTTGGTCTCTAATTCATTAATGTTGTTCAGTTCTAGTAGGCTTTCATTTGCCTGCAGTGCAGACACACATAATGTACTAAAGTAGTTATTTAACTGTGATTATTAAAGCCTTACTTATTCATGACTACTCTCACCAAGGAGGATACATTTTCAAGACTTCCTAGAATCTTTCCTAGATTCATTTACTACGAGCATGATTAATTTCCTGAAATCAGATACTGACTCTTAGACCAGTAGCTAGCTGTGGTGAGAAAATAGTGTAACCAACCTATTGCTCTGGACCCAAAGCTGACAAGTTTGTATCATGCCTCGGAAGAGAGTTGGAAGAAGATACAAAGTATGCCGTTTGTTTTTGGAAGTTTCTATGGACAGTGTGAATAGAATATGAATCCATGTACAGCGGGCAGTTGTCACGGTTTCGGCCGAGGCGGCCCCTCCTCCTTGTTCGGGCAGGCTTCGGCGGTCGTCGTCTCCGGAGTACTAGCTGCCACCGTTCGATGTTTCATGTTTGATTGGTTTTGTCTGTTTGTCACACCTGTTTAGTCTCATTAGACACCCTATTTAGTTCCTTGTGTTAGTTTAGGTGTTGTGTGTAATTGTTTTACTGTCGTGTGGTAGTTTTGGTCCACTGGATTTTGTGCTCTCTTTATTTTGTGTTGTATTAGAGAGTCCTGCACTTTGTGCACACTTACTTTGTTCAGTTTAGTGTGTGTTTATTTCGCCTGTGGCCTGTGGCCGTTGTTGGCGTGTTACTACGGACTTCACTAAAAGACCTTTGGATTTATATCTCTGTGTCCTGCGTGTGATTCCACATCCCACTACACTCCACTCTTGACAGCAGTATGTATATTGTGCTTCATGACGTTTATCATGCCTTCTAGAACCCTCAGATTTAAGCCCTTCTAATGTCCATTGTCTTGCGTCAGATAGCGCAACATTTATCTGCACTAATGGTTGCTGGACTAGCATCACATAGGAGTGACACCGCCCGACATAAAACAATGTCCTGTTATAGTATATGATAAAATAACATTACAGTAGATTCATGTAGCACATGACGATTAAATGTTTGGTTATGATGAACCCAACCATTATATATAAGCCATACTGACCATAGATGACACTGGAATCAAGCACTTAGCTTGATGCAGGCTGAGGCTGAAATTGAAGCTACAGAGAAAGGGGTCAGCCAGGTTACTGTACCCGGACGCATTTAGGGCTCCATTCAATCAGATCCGCTTTAGCCAACATCTGCATAGCGGTTGTTTTGGCGGTGTCAGAGGTGGAACTGTGTTAAAGCTGACATTATACCTAAAGCGGACATTGCCATTGGCTGCACTAAGTTGCATTACGAGAAATCCCATGCAGCCTTGTTTACAAGTTTGAACACTGGAATGTGAGATGTAATCTAGACCTCGATTAGGCTGATAGAAATCCTCATTATTTAGTTGAATGATTTTCAATTTGAGCGTCATTATTTCTATATAGCCCACACTTTCTCTCGTTGTGAACTTCTATCGCGAGTGGGACGGGTGTGGCTTTGTGACAATGATCAAGAGCAGCTGATCACCAATTTGACAGCTCCAACACAGTTACACCTCCGACATCGGCAAAACATCAGCTATGCGGGTTTCGGCTTTCGCCGGTTAAAGCTTGATCTGATTGAATCTAGGCCTTAGTTTCAGAACATTGTTTTACTAGAAAAGTAAAATGACTCATGGTCATTCTCATCCTCAGTCACTATGGATGTGTGTAGACAGGCAGCCCAATTCTAATATTTTTTGACCAATCACATCAGATATCTTTCAGAGCTGAGCTGATTGGTCAAAATACCAATTAGTGAAAAAAAGATCAGAATTGGGCTGCCTGGGTAAAGGCAGACATAGAGCCTTACATAATGTGGGCTAGATTGACTGATTGACAGAATGAATGGATGGATGGATGTCCTGGTTTTTACATAACCGTAAGAACATGGCGGTCCACAGAAATGACTAATGAGCAGAGAGACACTATAGTACCAGGCTGTACCCTTTTACAACCCTTAATGATGACAGACAGCAGTGAACAATGCACACCCAGAGAGTGGACAGGGTGAGGGAGGGTGACGGAGGAGGTCAACAAACATCAATACAGCTTCCCATAGCCTTTCATGAATGGGAGATCCCTTCCCTCCATCTATTCAAACAAGGATGTGAAGAGATGGTTTGAAAATAGCCCTCCTGAGAATTTTGTATAACATTTCCATGGGCTATATTGAGGTGTTGTTATTTCCACCAGTTTTGTTTTATATAAATGTTGACCATAGAGACATTGTCTATGATATTGACCCCAGACAACGGAAAAGGGCAGGAGTAGCTCAATGCACTGACTGACAATATTTCCCAAGGGAAGATTTGATTAATTTGCTCAGTGTTGTAACACTTTCGGTTACATAAAGCTTTAACTAATAATACACACAGCACACACAAGCAATTATGTTGTAATATCTTCACTGTGCCGTACCTGCTAGCTTATAAATACAAAGTCGAAGGGATAACCCAATTGAAAAGATAATTGAGAGTGCATAATTACTGTTTTTACAAAGGGATTGAAATGCGAAGCATCTTATGCAATGTTTACTTTTACCACAGTGGTTTCACCTTTGTTACTACATAGAACTAGCCTGTCTCTACTTCCTGTGGCTTAGATTCCTTTCTGTCACTTTTGGGGACAATTAGAGAACTGATAATGCTGTTTGTGGTTAACATGCACATGTTGTTTTACATGTACATTTTAGTCATTTAGCAGACACTCTTATCCAGAGTGACTTACAGGAACAATTAGGGTTAAGTGCCTTGCTCAAGGGTACATCGACAGATCTTTCACCTAGTTGGTTTGGGGATTAGAACCAGCGACCTTTCGGTTACTGGCACAACGCTCTTAACCACTAAGCTACCTGCCGCCCGTTGCAGTTTCATATAGTCTTGTGGCTAAGAAAGGTTTTGTGCTCCATATTAGCAGAGCAAAACAAAAACATTTCAAATGCTTGTTTTGTTTGAGTTCAGGGTTTTCAAGTGAGAAAGTTTGAAACAACAAGTTGCTGTGGTTCATGTCACTGATGCATCGACTAGTGTTCTCTCTGTTCACTCTGAGACCACAACTGCTTCTTTGTCAGAGTGAAAATGTTTAGAATGCTGTAAAATGTCTATAAGTACTATAAACAATGTGTCAATTCAGAGTGTCAATTCAGTATACAGTATATGCTTGTTAACAAACAAAACCAAACAAGAAAGTAGGCCTAACAACCCCAAAAGGAGAAGTAGACTTGCCTACACATCGATTTTGCACACGGTTTGGGTATGCTTTTAATGACTTTGCTGGAGCCTGGAGCAAAATAGAAAAAAATTCAATAACAAAATCTGTTGGAATCATACCACTGCAATCCCCAAGATTCTTAGAAAATTGGGAAGATTATCGGTTGAGGGACAAACAACATTTATAAATCAGAAAATGTGCACGGTGACTCCAAGGGGATTTTTTTTTCTTTCTAAATGAGAGAAGTAACAGACCAAAAACATCTTGTCTCATTGACAGAACAGGAGAACTGGAGGTTTAGTACCCTCGGCTGATCCAAATGAAAGAATATCAAACACACAGGGATCTCATTAAGATATTTGTTAGGTTGCGTTAACACAACAAGCCTAAAACGCAATTACATAAAAACAAATAAAGAGAGCCGCACACTGTATATACAAGCTACCAGTAATTTATTGGGTAAACCACCAATGTTTGGGCATCACTGTGTCATCTTCAGGGTAATATCATGAATGCTTGAACCAGGTTATGTAGACAAACAGTGCAATTAGTGTGTCATAGTTATTAGGGTGATGAGAATTTAACAACAATGAAACTGTTCAAAGACACTTTCTAAAATCCTCCTATGGCAGAGATACATAGATGATGTCTTTGTGCTCTGCGAAGGAAGTCAGCAGGAACTAAATTAATTCCAAAGTCTGATCTCAAATTCACCATGCAGACTGATGAGAGAAAAATTCCCTCTCTGGACTTCTGGATCATTAAAGAGAATGATGCATTACACACAGACTTATACGCAAAGCCCACAGACCACAATACCCTGCTACGCGTGGACAGTATGCATCCCCATCACCTCAAGAATGGTTTACCACATAGCCAGTTGTAACACGACTCAGGATAAGACCCAGATGCAGACACAGGAGGCAGGCAGTTCGAATCTCAGATGTTTATTACAAAACAGGGGCGGGCAAACGGCAGGTCAAGGGCAGGCAGAGGTCAGTAATCCAAGGCAGCATTAAACAGGGACAGAACGGCAGGCAGGCTCAGGGTCAGGGCAGGCAGAATGGTCAGAACCGGGAGGACTAGAAAACAGACACTAGAGATGCTGGAAAACGGGAAAAACACGCTGGTAAGACTTGACAAGACGAACTGGCAACAGACAAACAGAAAATGCAGGTATAAATACACAGGGGATAATGGGGAAAAATGGAAGACACCTGGTGGGGGGTGGAGACAAGCACAAGACAGGTGAAACAGATCAAGGTGTGACAAGTTGTGCAGGGTTAAACGCATCTGTGGCCAACAGTCAGATTTTGACAACAATGCTAAGAAAATGACATACAAATTCAAAATGAGAGGCTACAAGGACAAAACTCTTGATGATGCAATTCTGAAAATATCCCAAAAACCAAGAGAGGAATTGCTAAAAGCTAAACCAAAGAAGAAAAACAAACGCAACAGTCTTTTGCACTAAGTACACCAAGTGTTCGGAGAAAATGAAATAAATCCTGAAAAAGCACTGGCATATTCTGCAAACAGACAAAAAAATTGCACACCTCTTCAAGGAACCCCCACTGGTTGTCTACAAGCGTGGCCGCAATATTGGAGACAGCCTAGCGAGATCTGACCTGCCCCCTGAGCCCACTCAGACACTCTTGTCACCCATTCCAAATGGGAACTACAAATGTGGCTCATGCGCACAGTGCAACAATACTTGAATTCCACGCTGTCACAGTCACTAGCCCATTTAAGCTTAATATCCTTGTCATCTATCGCCCTCCAGGTTCCCTTGGAGAGTTCATCAATGAGCTTGACGCCTTGATAAGTTCCTTTCCTGAGGATGGCTCACCCTTCACAGTTTTGGGGGATTTCAACCTCCCTACGTCTACATTTGACTCATTTCTCTCTGCCTCCTTCTTTCCACTCCTCTCCTCTTTTGACCTCACCCTCTCACCGTCCCCCCCTACTCACAGGGCAGGCAATACGCTTGACTTCATCTTTACTAGATGTTGCTCTTCTACTAATCTCACTGCAACTCCCCTCCATGTCTCCGACCACTACTTTGTATCCTTTTCTCTCTCGCTCTCCTCCAACACCACTCACTCTGCCCCTACACAGATGGTAACGCGCCGCCGCAACCTTCGCTCTCTCTCTCCCACTACTCTCTCCTCTTCCATCCTATCATCTCTTCCCTCTGCTCAATCCTTCTCCCTCCAATCTCCTGATTCTGCCTCCTCAACCCTCCTCTCCTCCCTTTCTGCATCCTTTGACTCCCTGTGTCCCCTATCCTCCCGGCCGGCTCGGTCCTCCCCTCCAGCTCCGTGGCTTGATGACTCATTGCGAGCTCACAGAACAGAGCTCCAGGCAGCTGAGCGGAAATGGAAGAAAACTAAACTCCCTGCCGACCTGGCATCTTTTCACTCCCTCCTCTCTACATTTTCTTCATCTGTTTCTGCTGCTAAGGCCACTTTCTACCACTCTAAATTCCAAGCATCTGCCTCTAACCCTAGGAAGCTCTTTGCCACATTCTCCTCACTGCTGAATCCTCCCCCCCCTCCTCCCTCTCTGTGGATGACTTCGTCAACCACTTTGAAAAGAAGGTTGACGACATCCGATCCTCGTTTGTTAAGTCTAATGACACTGCTGGTCCTGCTCACACTGCCCTACCCTATGCTTTGACTTCTTTCTCCCCTCTCTCTCCAGATAAAATCTTGCGACTAGTGACTGCAGGCCGCCCAACAACCTGCCCGCTTGACCCCATCCCCTCCTCTCTTCTCCAGACCATCTCCGGTGACCTTCTCCCCTACCTCACCTCGCTGATCAACTCATCCTTGACCGCTGGCCATGTCCCTTCCGTCTTCAAGAGAGCGAGAGTTGCACCCCTTCTCAAAAAACAACACTCGATCCCACTGATGTCAACAACTACAGACCAGTATCCCTTCTTTCTTTTCTTTCCAAAACTATTGAGCGTGCCGTCTTTAGCCAACTCTCTTGCTATCTCTCTCAGAATGACCTTCTTGATCCAAACCAGTCAGGTTTCAGGACTGGTCATTCAACTGAGACTGCTCTTCTCTGTGTCACGGAGGCTCTCCGCACTGCTAAAGCTAACTCTCTGTCCTCTGCTCTTGTCCTTCTAGACCTGTCTGCTGCCTTTGATACTGTGAACCATCAGATCCTCCTCTCCACCCTCTCCGAGCTGGGCATCTCCGGCGCGGCTCACTCCTGGATTGCGTCCCTACCTGACCGGTCGCTCCTACCAAGTGGCGTGGCGAGAAGCTGTCTCCGCACCACGTGCTCTCACCACTGGTGTCCCCCAGGGCTCAGTTCTAGGCCCTCTCCTTTTCTCCCTATACACCAAGTCACTTGGCTCTGTCATATCCTCACATGGCCTCTCCTATCATTGCAACGCTGACGATACACAACTAATCTTCTCCTTTCCCCCTTCTGATAACCAGGTGGCGAATCGCATCTCTGCATGTCTGGCCGACATATCAGTATGGATGACGGATCACCACCTCAAGCTGAACCCTGGCAAGACGGAGCTGCTCTTCCTCCCGGGGAAGGACTGCCCGTTCCATGATCTCGCCATCACGGTTGACAACTCCGGTGTGTCCTCCTCCCAGAGTGCGAAGAGCCTTGGCGTGACCCTGGACAACACCCTGTCGTTCTCCGCTAACATCAAGGCGGTGACCCGATCCTGCAGGTTCATGCTCTACAACATTCGGAGAGTACGACCCTGCCTTACACAGGAAGCGGCACAGGTCCTAATCCAGGCACTTGTCATCTCCCGTCTGGATTACTGCAACTCGCTGTTGGCTGGGCTCCCTGCCTGTGCCATTAAACCCCTACAACTCATCCAGAATGCCGCAGCCCGTCTGGTGTTCAACCTTCCCAAGTTCTCTCACGTCACCCCCCTCCTCCGCACACTCCACTGGCTTCCAGTTGAAGCTCGCATCCGTTACAAGACCATGGTGCTTGCCTATGGAGCAGTGAGGGGAACGGCACCGCCGTACCTTCAGGCTCTGATCAATCCCTACACCCAAACGAGGGCATTGCGTTCATCCACCTCTGGCCTGCTGGCTCCCCTTCCTCTGCGGAAGCATAGTTCCCGCTCAGCCCAGTCAAAACTGTTCGCTGCTCTGGCACCCCAATGGTGGAACAAGCTCCCTCACGACGCCAGGACAGCGGAGTCACTCACCACCTTCCGGAGACATTTGAAACCCCACCTCTTTAAGGAATACCTGGGATAGGATGAAGTAATCCGTCTAGCCCCCCCAAAAAAAAATAAAAAAAAATAAATGTTTTGTTGTAAAGTGGTTAACCCACTGGCTATAGGGTGAATGCACCAATTTGTAAGTCGCTCTGGATAAGAGCGTCTGCTAAATGACTTAAATGTAAATGTAAAAATGTACTACAAAAACATATTGTTTTTGACACCCACACACAGGACGAAAAATCCCTGTTAGGGGTGTTATCGCTTTGGATAAAAGCGTCTGCTAAATGGCATATTATTATTATTATTATTATTATTATTATCTATCTCAAAGGGAGTAATCTATCTCATATCCTGTCCATGTGGGAAAGCCTACGTAGGACAAACAAAAAGACAATTAAAACAACGCATAGCTGAACACCGCAGCTCAATCAGGTGTAAGAACACTGACTATCCATTAGCAGCTCACTTTGTTGAAGCTAACCGTCCCATCTCCTCCCTCAAATACACAGGTATCGAGCACGTTACTCTACCAAGGAGAGGAGGTAACATCGAGACCCTGTTACTACAGATGGAGGCCTACTGGATATCCTATCTAAAAACACTGACCCCTAGTGGTCTAAACATTGACTATGACCTCAGACCCTTTTTTATGAACAAGTCTGCTAAATGAACATATTATTTATACAGTTGTAGTGGGCAGTAATATTTGACATGTGTATGTACAGTATATATGATATTATAAATACCTCATGTGACTTGTAATAAAACTAAGCAATTAGCCTATTAAAAATGTTATCTGACTCCATAAAGATAATTAAAATATACACATTTTTACATTAGGCAATAGGCAATGAGTTGATGTAAACTAGCAAGAATTGGTCTGATAATTATCTATCTCAAAGGCAGATATTTAATTAACATTGTACAATGAATGGATTCACATACAAGGCATAAAGCTTAAGCTACAAACATTAACAAGCATTACTCCAAGGCATTATTCCAAGCATATAGATCCTAAGGTTAACTTACAGGACAAAGCATGAACAAAGAGATGCTTACTAGGTCAGAGGCCTAGGAGCCTAAGAAATTAGAATTGATCATACAACCTTCCTCCATGGACTGGATACAGGATAAGAGAGAGAACAAAGGCATTCAACCCAAAACCAACCACCATTGACCAATCAAACGATATCAAGTTTACAGTGTAACCTGACCAGCAAGGCCCAATCTCCACAGGGTGTCACAGTATCTAAGAGCTTGTGTGGGTGATGAGACCATAGACCATAAAACCTCGAATCAAATTGTATTGGTCGATATTGATGGTTGTAACAGCAGCAAGACAATAGGGTATGTGTCAGGCCATGGTGCCCCCAGAGTCTGGGGTGGAACTGTGGTGTGGGTATGTTGATTATAAAAACATGTATCCAATTTCCACAATGTTTCATTTACTAGCCAAAGATGAAAAGTTTAATTAAAATATGGCAAACATGGCTATTGTATTTGTAACCAGAGAATTTGTGTGAAAATGACACCAAACACGGTTATACGTGAGAGACATTTGCCTTGTGATTAGATGAAATTAACCAAGTTGTGAGAGCATGTGTGTGCATGTATGTTTGGTTGTGTGTGTGTGTGTGTGTGTGTGTGTGTGTGTGTGTGTGTGTGTGTGTGTGTGTGTGTGTGTGTGTGTGTGTGTGTGTGTGTGTGTGTGTGTGTGTGTGTGTGAGTGAGTGAGTGTGTGTGTGTGTGTGTGTGTGTGGGACAAAGATGTGGGACATAGATGTGTTTTGTCCTTGATCAGTGGTAGTGTTCTAGGCTATTTGGAGAGCCAAATGTCTATTGTGACTTTTGATCGTGGGGTGGAGAGTTGTGTGTTTGGTTGGGCATGTTGAAACAGTTTTGGTGTTGAGGGTAGGGTTTTGGTTGGGGGGCCTGTTGAAACTGTTTTGAATGGGGTGTGATTTTGGGTAGCCGAACCGAATGAGTGTGCTCGCATACTCCCTTAAAAGACCTTTGCTTGAAAAATGAGAAAAAAGCAGCAATAGTACTTTGTCCAGTATCCACTTCCTCAAAATAGTCTGAATTAATCTAAGATAACTCAAGAAATCTGTCATACATTTTGACGTGTTTGCCAAGGAGATCTTTTACATTTTACATCTAACTAAAATGTTTGGTGCAGTATTTCTCAATTAAAACATGTGCATGAAAACGAGTTGTCTATCGTTGAATGACAACAAACACTTGATTGAATAAACTCTACTGTTGACCAATGACCGACGAATAGGTGTAGACTTCGGCTCCGAACTTCAGCTTGCCTCAAGGAAATGCTTTGTGTGCACGAACAGCAGAAAAAAACCTTGCCGAAGACCAAAACGAACAAAAATTACACTAAAGTTGTCATAATATATGCATGAACTGTTCCGAACTGTTTCGGATGGGAAGCATGTGGACTCCTTTAGGCCTTCCAGAGCATTCACACATGGCCCAGTGGGGGATCAACAAGCATTTGTCTGGACTTCACAGAAAATCCGAAGTTACCATTTTTTTCAATCACTTTGGTGCAATTTCTACAAGTATGTGGAACATTATTACAACTTTAAGCACAAAAATCTAATCAAATCATCAAAATGGCTCATGTTTCAAAACTCTAAGCACATTTTCAATTAACTGAGTACAACAAACAAATTCACAGTCAAATCCCTCTTTCAATTTGGATACAAATTCAATCTAAGTACAGTGCTTTCAGAAAGTATTTCAAATTAATTACAAATGAAAAGCAGAAATGTCTTGAGTAAATAAGTATTCAAACCCTTTCTTATGGCAAGCCTAAATATGTTCAGGAGTAAAAATGTGCTTAGCAAGTCACATAATAAGTTGCATGGACTCTGTGTGCAATAATAGCATTTAACATGATTTTTGAATGACTACCTCATCTCTGTACCCCAGAAATACAATTATCTGTAAGGTCCCTCAGTCGAGTAGGGAATTTCAAACACATATTCAACCACAAAGACCAGGGAGGTTTTCCAATGCCTCGCAAAGAAGGGCACCTACCCAGCTCTGCAGATTTTGCTGTGAAGAGACAGAATAATTAGATAATGTGTTTTGGTACTGTCCATTTGTAGCTTGTTTTTGGACACAGGTCCAGGAATGGCTAAAGGATTGCAATATTTACCTGGAGCTAACCTTGCAGATTACTGGGTGATCTGAAAAGTCATAGTCAATCGATCAATAATATAATAATACTTTTAGCAAAAATGTTTATTTTCAATTCACAATCTGTAGAAACAATGAGGATAGAAAGGTTCAGAACTTTTGTAAGACATCACAGTACAGTTGAAATATATATGGCAAATATAAATCCTATATGGATGGTGTTAAGAGATAGATGGGAGGTGTTGAATGGAATTGAAGGATGGGACTAATAACAACTAACAACAAATAATAACAAGATAACTAATAATGTAAGCATACTGTGTCCATAATAAGTATATAGGTTGTAGGTTGGGAGCTTTTGTGAAAGACCACAGTTAGAAAGATATGGCATATAGAAGCAAACCGGATGGACATCATGAAAATGATCGGAGAGGTTGAGAGTAGAAGAAGTTCAGGAGAAAACATTTACAAAATATAACTATTGTAAAATTGACTGTGTCCATAAAATGTAGATAGTAAGTATAAGCTGGAAGTAGAGGCCTAAGCATTGTTGTTCACTAGTTTACTCCAATTAGGGAAGGGGTGGTGGGGTTGGAAAGTAATAAAGGGAAATATATTTGTTTTATAGGATATGTATGTATGTATGTATGTGTGTATGTATGTGTGTATATATATATATATATTTATATATATTTATATATATATACAGTGGGGGAAAAAAGTATTTAGTCAGCCACCAATTGTGCAAGTTCTCCCACTTAAAAAGATGAGAGAGGCCTGTAATTTTCATCATAGGTACACGTCAACTATGACAGACAAAATGAGAAAAAAAAATCCAGAAAATCACATTGTAGGATTTTTTATGAATTTATTTGCAAATTATGGTGGAAAATAAGTATTTGGTCAATAACAAAAGTTTCTCAATACTTTGTTATATACCCTTTGTTGGCAATGACACAGGTCAAACGTTTTCTGTAAGTCTTCACAAGGTTTTCACACACTGTTGCTGGTATTTTGGCCCATTCCTCCATGCAGATCTCCTCTAGAGCAGTGATGTTTTGGGGCTGTTGCTGACAAACACAGACTTTCAACTCCCTCTAAAGATTTTCTATGGGGTTGAGATCTGGAGACTGGCTAGGCCACTCCAGGACCTTGAAATGCTTCTTACGAAGCCACTCCTTCGTTGCCCGGGCGGTGTGTTTGGGATCATTGTCATGCTGAAAGACCCAGCCACGTTTCATCTTCAATGCCCTTGCTGATGGAAGGAGGTTTTCACTCAAAATCTCACGATACATGGCCCCATTCATTCTTTCCTTTACACGGATCAGTCGTCCTGGTCCCTTTGCAGAAAAACACCCCCCAAAGCATGATGTTTCCACCCCCATGCTTCACAGTAGGTATGGTGTTCTTTGGATGCAACTCAGCATTCTTTGTCCTCCAAACACGACGAGTTGAGTTTTTACCAAAAAGTTCTATTTTGGTTTCATCTGACCATATCACATTCTCCCAATCCTCTTCTGGATCATCCAAATGCACTCTAGCAAACTTCAGACGGGCCTGGACATGTACTGGCTTAAGCAGGGGGACACGTCTGGCACTGCAGGATTTGAGTCCCTGGCGGCGTAGTGTGTTACTGATGGTAGGCTTTGTTACTTTGGTCCCAGCTCTCTGCAGGTCATTCACTAGGTCCCCCCGTGTGGTTCTGGGATTTTTGCTCACCGTTCTTGTGATCATTTTGACCCCACAGGGTGAGATCTTGCGTGGAGCCCCAGATCGAGGGAGATTATCAGTGGTCTTGTATGTCTTCCATTTCCTAATAATTGCTCCCACAGTTGATTTCTTCAAACCAAGCTGCTTACCTATTGCAGATTCAGTCTTCCCAGCCTGGTGCAGGTCTACAATTTTGTTTCTGGTGTCCTTTGACAGCTCTTTGGTCTTGGCCATAGTGGAGTTTGGAGTGTGACTGTTTGAGGTTGTGGACAGGTGTCTTTTATACTGATAACAAGTTCAAACAGGTGCCATTAATACAGGTAACGGGTGGAGGACAGAGGAGCCTCTTAAAGAAGAAGTTACAGGTCTGTGAGAGCCAGAAATCTTGCTTGTTTGTAGGTGACCAAATACATATTTTCCACCATAATTTGCAAATAAATTCATTAAAAATCCTAAAATGTGATTTTCTGGAAAAAAAATTCTCATTTTGTTTGTCATAGTTGACGTGTACCTATGATGAAAATTACAGGCCTCTCTCATCTTTTTAAGTGGGAGAACTTGCACAATTGGTGGCTGACTAAATACATTTTTTCCCCACTGTATAGTGCAATTAGTTATATTATTGATTTGAATATTTTGAGCCAGATCCTAATTGGTATGTCTAATTTGAGAGATATTTTAATGGCATAGAAAGCCCTACTTGCTTTGTCTTTCAGTTCATTCACGGCCAGGTTGAAGTTCCCTGTGGAGCAGATGTATTTATTTATTTTTTGTCCCAAATACTGTGTACCAGTAAAAATGGCTATCGGTTTCCCTGACATCTAGATCTTTTCTGGGATGTACTAATTTGTCTTTTTGAGATTGACTGTCAGGGCCCTGGTCTGACAACTGTTGCAGATGATCTAATTGTTGCTCTAACCCCTCTTTTGTGGGGACAGCAGCACCAGCTGTTGACTGTTATATTGCAGCAGTTCCCAAACTCGGGGTTGCGACCCCAAATTTCACAAATCCTGAAAAACAACAAAACAAATATGAATAAATAAATATACACTACCGGTCAAAAGTTTGGGCACACCTACTCGTTCAAGAGTTTTTCTTAATGTTTTACTATTTTCTACATTGTAGAATAATAGTGAAGACATCAAAACTATGAAATAACACATATGAAATCATGTAGTAACCAATAAAGTGTTAAGCAAAAAAACTCTAGACACGTTAAATAGGTCCTAAACCAATTTAGAACTGGACCGGAGAGGCCAACCCTCCTCTCCAGTCTGTCCAGAAGAACATAATGGTCAACAGTGTCGAATGCAGCACACAAATCTAAAGGACAGAGAGCTGTTTGGCATCTGTGTTGGCTGTAATATAATTTACCACTCTAACTAAGGCTGTCTCTGTGCTGTGGTGGGCATGGAAACCAGATTGGAATTTTAAAGAAAAAACATTTGGCACTTAAAAAATAATTGAGCTATTTGAACACCAGGGATAATAAATCCATAGTGCCTTTAAGTGGTAGGCTAGGGCACATATCATCAAACTTCTCATCAGGTCTTACTTGACTGATACCCAGCCTAATGTTGGTTATCTTATCTCTGAAATATGCCTCAAACTCAAACTCAAAATAGTGATCAAGCTCGAAAAAGTTGCCCGTCTGGCATTTTTAATTGCCTTGTTATATTTGCCAAGTTTCTCTCTCACAATATCATAATGGACCTGCAACTTTGACTTTCTCCAAGTGAAATCGCACAGTTCATTGAGCTGTCATGTGACCGAATGATGCAGACATCACATTCACGGGTGACTACGGAGGAGTTTTGGTTCCTGACTCAAATTGAAAACCCTGCCGTCTCCCTCTGAGCATTAATGTCGCGGTCAAAACAACTGGGAACTCGGAAATCTCTGACTTCCGACTTCAGTGCGTTCAAGGCAACTGGGAACTCGGAAAGAAACAAGTTCCGACTGTGAAAAATCATTTTGAACGGTCATCCAATTTGGAATTCCAACTCGGGAACTCGGGCCTCTTTCTAGAGCTCCGTCTTTCCAACCTAAAGATCACAGACGTCATGATTTGACCTCTTATTTTTCAGAGATCCCAGTTGTCTTGAAAGCACCATAAAACACATGGTAGACTACCCTTTGTCATATCTGTGTGAAGCTAGATTCAGTGCTCTCATCTGCATTAAAACCAAATATCGATCCAGGTTGGATGTGACAGCTGAGATGAGGTGCTCACTGTCGACCACGCGACATGCATCAAGCACACCCATCTCAATAGTGGTGATGAGATAAATCAAATCACATTTTATTTGTAACATGCGCCGAATACAACAGGTGTACACCTTAAAGTGAAATGGTTACTTACAAGCCCTTAACCAACAATGCAGTTTTAAGAAAAATTTGTATTAAGTAAAAAACGAGATAAGTAAAACATTTTAATAACTAAAAATTAAAGAGCAGCAGTAAAATAACAATAGCGAGGCTATATATAGGAGGTACCAGTACAGAGTCAATGTGCGGGGGCAACGGTTAGTCTAGGTAATTGAGGTAATATGTAGGTAGAGTTAAAGTGACTATGCATAGATAATAAACAGAGGGTAGCAGCAGCATAAAAGAGGGGGTGGGGGGGTCAATGTAAATAGTACAGGTGGCCATTTTATTAATTGTTCAGCAGTCTTATAATAATAATAATAATAATAATATGCCATTTAGCAGACGCTTTTATCCAAAGCGACTTACAGTCATGTGTGCATAAATTTTTACGTATGGGTGATCCCAGGGATCGAACCCACTACCCTGACGTTACAAGCGCCATGCTCTACCAATTGAGCTGGGTTAGAATCTGTTAAGGAACCTTTTGGACCTAGACTAGGCGCTCCGGTACCGCTTGCCGTGCGGTAGCAGAGAGAACAGTCTATGACTTGGGTGACCGGAGTCTTTGACAATTTTTTGGGACTTCCTCTGAAACCGCCTAATATGTACAGTACCAGTCAAAAGTTTGGACACACCTACTCATTCAAGGGTTTTTCTTTATTTTTACTATTTTCTACATTGTAGAATAATAGTGAAGACATCAAAACTATGAAATAACACATATGGAATCATGTAGTAACCAAAAAAGTGTTAAACAAATCAAAATATATGTTATATTTTAGATTCTTCAAAGTAGCCACCCTTTGCCTTGATGACAGCTTTGCACACTCTTGGCATTCTCTAAACCAGCTTCATGAGGAATGCTTTTCCAACAGTCTTGAAGGAGTTCCCACATATGCTGAGCACTTGTTGGCTGCTTTTCCTTCACTCTGCGATCCAACTCATCCCAAACCATCGCAATTGAGTTGAGGTCAGGTGATTGTGGAGGACAGGTCTTCTGATGCAGCACTCCATCACTCTCCTTCTTGGTCAAATAGCCCTTACACAGCCAAGAGGTGTGTTTTGGATCATTGTCCTGTTGAAAAACAAATGATAGTCCCACTAAGCGCAAACCAGATGGGATGGCGTATCGCTGCAGAATGCTGTGGTAGCCATGCTGGTTAAGTGTGCCTTGAATTCTAAATAAATCACTGATAGTGTCACCAGCAAAGCAGCCTCACTCCATCACACCTCCTCCTCCATGCTTCACGGTAGGAACCATACATGCGGAGATCATCCGTTCACCTACTCTGAGTCTCACAAAGACACAGTGATTGGAACCAAAAATCTCAAATTTGGACTCATCAGACCAATGGACAGATTTCCACCGGTCTAATGTCCATTACTCGTGTTTCTTGGCCCAAGCAAGTCTTATTGGTGTCGTTTAGTAGTGGTTTCTTTGCAGCAATTCGACCATGAAGGCTTGATTCACACATTATCCTCTGAACAGTTGATGTTGAGATGTGTCTGTTACTTGAAATCTGTGAAGCGTTTATTTGGGCTGCAATCTGAGGTGCAGTTAACTCTAATGAACTTATCCTCTGCAACAGAGGTAACTCTGGGTCTTCCTTTCCTGTGGCGGTCCTCATCAGAGCCAGTTTCATCATAGCACTTGATGGTTTTTGCGACTGCACTTGAAGAAACTTTCAAAGTTCTTGGAATTTTCAGTATTGAATGACTCTTTGCTTATTTGAGTTGTTCTTGCCATAATATGGACTTTCTCTTTGACCAAATAGGTCTATCTTCTGTATACCCCCCCTACCTTGTCACAACACAACTAATTGGCTCAAACACATTAAGAAGGAAAGAAATTCCACAAATTAACTTTTAGCAAGGCACCCCTGTTAATTGAAATGCATTCCTCATGAAGATGGTTGAGAGAATGCCAAGAGTGTGCAAAGCTGTCATCAAGGCTGCTTTGAGGAAAATGTGTTTTGATTTGTTTAACACTTTTTTGGTTACTACATGATTCCATATGTGTGATTTCATAGTTTTGATGTCTTCACTATTATTCTACAACGTAGAAATTGTTTTTAAAAAATAAAGAAAAACCCTTGATTGAGTAGGTGTGTCCAAACTTTTGACTGGTACTGTAAGTCCTGGATGGCAGGAAACTTGGCCCCAGTGATGTACTGGGCCGTACGCACTACACTCTGTAGCGCCTTACCGTAGGAATGCCGAGCAGTTGCCATACCAGGCAGTGATGCAGGATACTCTCTATTGTGCAGCTGTATAACTTTTTGAGGATCTGGGGACCATTGCCAAATCTTTTTGGTCTCCTGAGTGGGAAAAGGTGTTGTCGTGCCCTCTTCACGACTGACTTGGTGTGTTTGGACCATGATAGTTTGTTGGTGATGTGGACACCAAGGAACTTGAAACTCTCGACCCGCTCCACCCATGTGAATGGGGGCATGTTCGGCCCTTCTTTGCCTGTAGTCCACGATCAGCTCCTTTGCCTTGCTCACGTTGATGGAGAGGTTGTTGTCCTGGCACCTCCTTCCTATAGGCTGCCTCATCGTTGTCGGTGATCAGGTCTACCACTGTTGTGTAGTCAGCAAACTTAATGATGGTGTTGGAGTCATGCTTGGCCACGCAGTCGTGGGTGAACAGGGAGTACAGGAGGGGACTAAGCACACACCCCTGAGGGGCACCCGTGTTGAGGATCACCGTGGAAGATGTGTTGTTGCCTACCCTTACCACCTGGGGTGTCCAGGATCCAGTTGCAGAGGGAGGTATTTAGTCCCAGGGTCCTTAGCTTAGTGATGAGCTTTGTGGGCACTATGGTGTGGAACGCTGAGCTGTAGTCAATTAACAGCATTCTCACATAGGTGTTCCTTTTGTCCAGGTGGAAAAGGGCAGTGTGGAGTGCAATTGAGATTGCGTCATCTGTGGATCTGTTGGGGCGGTATGCGAATCTGATTTTGTAGGTTTGCCCACTGACAAAGAAATGATCAGTCTATCATTTTAATGGTACGTTTATTTGAACAGTGAGAGACAGAATAACAACAAAAAAATCCAGAAAGACGCATGTCAAAAATGTTATAAATTGATTTGCATTTTAATGGGGGAAATAAGTATTTGACCCCCTCTCAATCAGAAAGATTTCTGGCTCCCATGTGTCTTTTATACAGGTAACGAGCTGAAATTAGGAGCACACTCTTAAAGGGAGTGCTCCCAATCTCAGCTTGTTACCTGTGTAAAAGACACCTGTCCACAGAAGCAATCAATCAATCAGATTCCAAACTCTCCACCATGCCCAAGACCAAAGAGCTCTCCAAGGATGTCAGGGACAAGATTGTAGACCTACACAAGGCTGGAATGGGCTACAAGACCATCGCCAAGCAGCTTGGTGAGAAGGTGACAACAGTTGGTGCGATTATTCGCAAATGGAAGAAACACAAAATAACTGTCAATCTCCCTCGGCCTGGGGCTCCATGCAAGATCTCACCTCGTGGAGTTGCAATGATCATGAGAACGGTGAGGAATCATCCCAGAACTACACGGGAGGATCTTGTCAATGATCTCAAGGCAGCTGGGACCATAGTCACCAAGAAAACAATTGGTAACACACTACGCCGTGAAGGACTGAAATCCTGCAGCACCCTCAAGGTCCCCCAGCTCAAGAAAGCACATGTACAGGCCCGTCTGAAGTTTGCCAATGAACATCTGAATGATTCAGAGGAGAACTGGGTGAAAGTGTTGTGGTCAGATGAGACCAAAATCGAGCTCTTTGGCATCAACTCAACTCGCCGTGTTTGGAGGAGGAGGAATGCTGCCTATGACCCCAAGAACACCATCCCCACCGTCAACAATGGAGGTGGAAACATTATGCTTTGGGGGTGTTTTTCTGCTAAGGGGACAGGACAACATCACCGCATCAAAGGGACGATGGACGAGGCCATGTACCGTCAAATCTTGGGTGAGAACCTCCTTCCCTCAGCCAGGGCATTGAAAATGGGTCGTGGATGGGTATTCCAGCATGACAATGACCCAAAACACACGGCCAAGGCAACAAAGGAGTGGCTCAAGAAGAAGCACATTAATGTCCTGGAGTGGCCTAGCCAGTCTCCAGACCTTAATCCCATAGAAAATATGTGGAGGGAGCTGAAGGTTCGAGTTGCCAAACGTCAGGCTCGAAACCTTAATGACTTGGAGAAGATCTGCAAAGAGGAGTGGGACAAAATCCCTCCTGAGATGTGTGCAAACCTGGTGGCCAACTACAAGAAACGTCTGACCTCTGTGATTGCCAACAAGGGTTTTGCCACCAAGTACTAAGTCATGTTTTGCAGAGGGGTCAAATACTTATTTCCCTCATTAAAATGCAAATAAATGTATAACATTTTTGACATGCGTTTTTCTGGATTTTTTTGTTGTTATTCTGTCTCTCACTGTTCAAATTAACCTACCATTAAAATTATAGACTGATCATGTCTTTGTCAGTGGGCAAACATACAAAATCAGCAGGGGATCAAATACTTTTTTCCCTCACTGTAGGTATTACAGACTCGGTCAGGGAGAGGTTGAAAATGTGAGTGAAGACACTTGCGAGTTGGAGTACACGTCCTGATAATCCGTCTGGCCTTGCGGCCTTGTGAATGTTGAGCTGTTTAAAGGTCTTGCTCACATCGGCTACTGAGATTGTGATCACACAGTCGTCCAGAACAGCTGGTGCTCTCATGCATGCTTCAGTGTTGCCTGCCTCGAAGTGAGCATAAAAGGCATTTAGCTCGTCTGGTAGGCTCGCGTCACTAAGCAGCTCACGGCTGGGTTTCCCTTTGTGGTCCGTAATAGTTTGCAAGCCCTGCCACATCAGACGAGCGTCAGAGCCGGTGTAGTAGGATTCAATCTTAGTCCTGTATTGAATATTTGCCTGTTTGATCGTTCATCTGAGGGCATAGCTGGATTTCTTTTAAGCGTCCGGATTAGTATCCCGCTCCTTGAAAGCATCAGCTCTAGCCTTTAGCTCGGTGCGGATGTTGCCTGTAATCCATGACTTCTGGTTGAAGATAAGATCTTTTGACAATAATTGGGCAAAAGATCAGAATTGGACTAGCTGTGTAAACGCAGCCTAATACAGGAGGGCAATTCCACAGTAATAGAATTATGCTTAATTTTTTCATTTTTAAATGTATGTCAAACAAAAACCAATGATTTCAAAGTTTTACCAACCATACAACTCTATGCACAAGGACTACTTAGAAGAACTAACACAAAAAAAAGAACAAAAAAAGAACATTTACTGGAAAAACTGTGCAGATGCAAAGTTTGGTAACAGAAATACATATGGGGGATTGGAAGCGATGCAGACAATTACATTGATGGAAGTTACAATATATCTACAATATTAAAGCTGAACTACCCCCCCAAAAAAAGACAAGGAAAAAAAACAGATTCACGGTAAAATCTCCCTCCGTTTTTTATGTGACTACGTTTTCCAAAAACTTAAATATCTGCTCTAAATTAAGATTCAAAGATGTCTGCAGCAGAAAGAATGGGGTGTCAGCTATGACATGACACCTTGAGTTAGAAAAACAATATTTTTGTTATTAAACTACAGTACATCATGGGTCCCTGATCTGTACCATACAGAAATGCATAATTATGGATATAAATATCATTCTCTTCATGGTGATGTATCCTGAATAGGTACATAAAGGTAGAAATATGCAAAATCCCTCCTTTGCATATTTGGGTATTATTCTACACACTGGCTATTATTCTAATGCACTCCGCCCCCAAACGAAATATACAGTGCCTTCAGAAAGTATTCATACCCCTTGAATTATTACACATCTTGTTCTGTTACAGATTTTCTCAAGCTCTGTTAAATTAGATGGGAAGGGGCAGTGAACAACAATCTTCAAGTCTTTCCACAGATTTTCAATGAGATTCTAGTCTGGGCTTTGGCTGGGCCACTCAAGGACTTTCACATTCTTGTTCTGAAGCCATTCCAGCATTGCTTTGGCTGTATGGTTGAGGTCATTGTCCTGTTGAAACGTAAATCTTCACCCCAGTCTTAGGTCGTTTGCACTCTGAAGCATGTTCTCATCAAGGATTTGCCTGTATTTGGCTCCATTCATGGTTCCTTTCATCCTTATCAGTCTCCCAGTCCCTGCCGCTGAAAACCATCCCCATAGCATGATGCTGCCACCACCATGCTTCATGGTAGGGATGGTGTTAGAAGGGTGATTAGCTGTGCCTGGTTTTCTCCAGACATAGTGCTTTGCATTCAGGCCAAATAGTAATATTTTTGTCTCATCAGACCACGATATTTTGCCTTATGCTCTCAGAGTCTTTCACATACCTTTTTGCAAACTCCAGGCGTCCTGTTATGTGCCTTTTTCTAAGGAGTGTCTTCCGTCTGGCCACTCTCCCATAAGGCCTAGACTGGTGAAGTGCTGTAGAGACTGTTGTCCTTCTGGCAGGTTCTCCCATCTCAGCCAAATAACTCTGTAGTTCTGTCAGAGTAGTCATTGGGTTTTTGGTCACCTCCCTGACCAAAGCCCTTCTGGCCTGGTTGCTCAGTTTGGTCGGATGGCCAGATCTAGGCAGAGTCTGGGTAGTTCCATATTTGTTCTATTTCCCAATGATGGAGACCTCTGTGCTCTTAGAAACTTTAAACACTCTTGAAATTGTTTTATACCCTTCCCCAGATATATGCCTCATCACAATTCTATCTCAGAGATCTAAGGACAGTTCCTTGGACTTCATGGTACCGTTTCTGCTCTGACATGCACTGTCAACTGTGGGACCTTATATAGACAGGTGTGTTTCTTTCTAAATCTTCTTATTCTTCTGAGTTTAACGGCGGTTGGCATCCAATATGTTGCATTACCGCCCCCAACTGGGCTATAATATAAATCCATTATACTTTCAAACCCACTACCCCATTCCACTACTTCGACCATATCTGCTCCTGCACCGTGCCAACGGCCTGGGAGGACGGGACACCATCATTCGACACACCCTGTAACTCTTCTGATGTCAAATCTCGTATGCCCAAATACTTCTCTGCAGCTGCCACCACAACATCAATTTTCTGTGATTTACGTTCCATTTCTGAGGTACAGATAATAACCCTTGCTATGAACGCTATGAAGCCAACCTTACTGAAGCATATATCACTCGTTGGCCTATCCCTCTGTGCTGGCACAGATCTACTACTCACAGGGATCCTCTCGGGATCCCTCACCCTTGACCCATCATTCTCTACTTTCTTCACTGCCTCAGCATACGACACATTCTGCACTACTCTGACTCTAACCACCTCAACCTGCCTCTCTCGCACCGGACACTTCCGATCCCCAGCAACATGGGCACCCCTACAATTGACACACACAGCTTTATCCACCGAAACTACACAATCCTCAATCCTATACCCTCCTGCACACTTCCCACATTTTGGAATCTCCCTCCTACAAACTGCTGCGAAATTACCATGAACGTTGCACCTGAAACAGTGCAGTGGATTCGGCACAAAAGCTCTAACAGGATAACTGATATATCCTAACATGACTTTGTCGGGTAAAGGCTCTGACTCAAAACTCAAAAGGACTGACAGTTACTCCTCTGTTTCACCACGCTCACCATCGGGTCTGCGTTGCACCAAACGGCGGGCATCACAAACACCAGGTATCTTCAACTTCAATTGCTCCACCTCCACACTTAACGCTACCCCAGAAATGACTCCTTTCAAAGTCCACTACAGGTTACCTTCACTGATTCAACTGCACCCAACTCCTTTCCCACCCACCCTGAAACCACAAATGGATCTGCCAAAAGGCAAGGATCCACATCTCCAAGAATGTAACTCCTACTGGACCAGATTCTTCTTTATCATGTCCATTGATGCCAGGCTCGGATTCCAAGCTCTTCACCACACCTTCCACCTCACTTAACTCGCCCTCATTCACTTCCATTTCACCTCCAGAACTCGGTCTGGTGCACGGCTCACTCTGTTTGCACTTGACACCAATCCGCAATCTTCCTCAAGTTCTAATCCATCCTCTGCTTTCCTCACTCTCTTCGACCTCTTCTTCCTCTTTTTTCCCCCTCCATTCCTACTCAGAAATCCACCTTTCTGTGTCCCTGTCCCAATATTCCTCTTCTCCCAACTTTGCTTGTGGCCCGGTGGCATCCCGATGTAACTCCATCTCTTAATCGTCCTGCTCACCTCGGAAACGTGTCTTCTCCGGGTGACAACATTTTAAGAGCATGAGCAGTGGCCACACACAGAAAAACAACCCCCAAACTCAACTCAGTTCTACTCTTGTCATGGCGGAAAACCTACAACTCTCCGCTTCTTTCGTCTCTCTGAATGCTGGACCTCGTTCGACGCACTCCCTTACTTGCAGCTGTCAAACTCGTTTCCCCAAAAAATGTATTCTGTTGCTCGCTGTTGGTCTTCTAGCTCTAAAGTTTACTTCAACTCTTTTCTTTTCTCTCTCCCTCCTGAGAAGGACTACTTCATTCTAAATCATGTCCAAACAATTTAATTGACCACAGGAGAACTCCAATCCAGTTGTAGCGACATCTCAAGGATGATGAAAGGAAATTGAATGCACCTGAGCTCAATTTGCAGTGTTATAGCAACGGGGTGTGAATACTTATGTAAATTAGATATTTATGTATTTCATTTTCAATAAATTAGCAACGATTTATATAAATCTGTTTTCACTCTGACATTATAAGGTATTGTGTGTAGATGGGGAAAAAATATATTTAATCCATTTTGAATTCAGGCTGTAACACAACAAAATGTGGAATAAGTCAAAGAGTATGAATACTTTCTGAAGGCACTGTATATCAGTGCATTCGTAACAACCTAACCATTACAAAACTTCTATTCGATCAAATAAGTCTGACGTAGCAAATTAGCAATTCCATTTCTTGTTGACCAAATTCAACACAACACATTGACCTCCAAACTAAAAATCCTCACTTCGTGGGCTTATTTTTGTGGACAGGTTTTGGCAGAGTAAAACCTCTCGCTTCGCCTCTTCCTCTCTGACATTAGCCAGCTTGAGCTAGCTAACGCAGAGTAGATTCTCCATATGACGTTGCAAAATAGTGCACTGTGGGTTGTTTAGAAGATATCCGGAAATACATTTACATCATTTAGCAGACGCTCTTATCCAGAGCGACTTACAGTTAGTGAATACATATATATATATTTTTTTATACTGGCCCCCCGTGGGAGTCAAACCCACAACCCTGGCGTTGCAAACACCATGCTCTATCAACTGAGCTACATCCCTGCCGGCCATTCCCTCCCCTACCCTGGACCAATTGTGCGCCGCCCATGAGTCTCCCGGTCGCGGCCGGCTGCGACAGAGCCTGGATTCGAACCAGGATCTCTAGTGGCACAGTTAGCACTGCGATGCAGTGCCTTAGACCACTGCGCCACTAAGTGTCACATTGTATACTGATAGAAGACAGGCACAGGAATAAGTAATAGGGTTTTTTATTACTCAACCCAACATAAGGTACGTCATGGAAAACGACGTGAACGAAGCCCAAAACAAACACGTATATATATATCACACAGGGCTGTAACCCAAACAAAAGAGCTAGGTGTAAACCTCTAAATAATACACGGGACGAGACCCGTAATAACAAGTGCACAATTACTCGGCATGTAAACTGTAATACAATGTATTCACGAGACCAACGGACATGGGACAATGGGGAACAGAGGACACATATATACACATACTAATCAGGGTGAATGGGAACCAGGTGTGTGTAATGAGACAAGACAGTCCGGGGTTGGTGGTAATGAACCAGGTCAGTGACGCCTAGAAGGCCGGTGACGTAGACCTCCAGAGCTGGTGAACGGAATGAGTAGCAGTACCCCACCTGACGCGCTGCACCAGCCTCGGGGACGACCACAGGAACGCGGTGCGGGTCAGTCAGGGCGCCGACTGTGAAAATCCCTGGTCAGCGAAGCATCCAGGATGTCCACCACAGGAACCCAGCACCTCTCAGTCGATGAGGTACTGGAGACACCTCCAATCCAGGACTTCAAAACCGAGTACGCCAGACCTCCCGTACCCATCCCTCCGTGGAGATGATGTAGCCCAAAAAGGACACGGACCATTGGAAAAACAAACATTTCTCTTGTTTAACATAGAGATTATACTCCAACAGTCTTCCCAGCACAGACCTGACTAACGAAACATGCTGGGTTCGGTCAGCAGAATAGACCAAAATGTTGTCTATATAAACCACTACACCCTGTTCCAGCATGTCCCGAAACACTTACAGTGAGGGAAAAAAGTATTTGATCCCCTGCTGATTTTGTAGGTTTGCCCACTGACAAAGAAATGATCAGTCAATAATTTTAATGGTAGGTTTATTTGAACAGTGAAAGACAGAATAACAACAAAAAAATCCAGAAAAACGCATGTCAAAAATGATATAAATTGATTTGCATTTTAATGAGGGAAATAAGTATTAATGAGGGAAATAAGTACTTTAAGCACACCCTTAAAGGGAGTGCTCCTAATCTCAGCTTGTTACCTGTATAAAAGACTCCTGTCCACAGAAGCAATCAATCAGTTTCCAAACTCTCCACCATGGCCAAGACCAAAGAGCTCTCCAAGGATGTCAGGGACAAGACAAGGATGGAATGGGCTACAAGACCATCGCCAAGCAGCTTGGTGAGAAGGTGACAACAGTTGGTGCGATTATTCGCAAATGGAAGAAACACAAAATAACTGTCAATCTCCCTCGGCCTGGGGCTCCAATATCTCACCTCGTGGAGTTGCAATGATCATGAGAACGGTGAGGAATCAGCCCAGAACTACACAGGAGGATCTTGTCAATGATCTCAAGGCAGCTGGGACCATAGTCACCAAGAAAACAATTGGTAACACACTACGCCGTGAAGGACTGAAATCCTGCAGCGCCCGCAAGGTCCCCCTGCTCAAGAAAGCACATATACAGGCCCGTCTGAAGTTTGCCAATGAACATCTGAATGATTCAGAGGATAACTGGGTGAAAGTGTTGTGGTCAGATGAGTCCAATATCGAGATCTTTGGCATCAACTCAACTCGCCGTGTTTGGAGGAGGAGGAATGCTGCCTATGACCCCAAGAACACCATCCCCACCGTCAAACATAGAGGTGGAAACATTATGCTTTGGGGGTGTTTTTCTGCTAAGGGGACAGGACTACTTCACTGCATCAAAGGGACGATGGACGGCGCCATGTACCGTCAAATCTTGGGTGAGAACCTCCTTCCCTCAGCCAGGGCATTGAAAATGGGTCATGGATAGGTATTCCAGCATGACAATGACCCAAAACACATGGCCAAGGCAAAAAAGGAGTGGCTCAAGAAGAAGCACATTAAGGTCCTGGAGTGGCCTAGCCAGTCTCCAGACCTTAATCCCATAGAAAATCTGTGGAGGGAGCTGAAGGTTCGAGTTGCCAAACGTCAGGCTCGAAACCTTAATGACTTGGAGAAGATCTGCAAAGAGGAGTGGGACAAAATCCCTCCTGAGATGTGTGCAAACCTGGTGGCCAACTACAAGAAACGTCTGACCTCTGTGATTGCCAACAAGGGTATTGCCACCAAGTACTAAGTCATGTTTTGCAGAGGGGTCAAATACTTATTTCCCTCAATAAAATGCAAATCAATTTATAACATTTTTGACATGCGTTTTTCTGGATTTTTTTGTTGTTATTCTGTCTCTCACTGTTCAAATAAACCTACCGTTAAAATTATAGACTGATCATGTCTTTGTCAGTGGGCAAACGTACAAAATCAGCAGGGGATCAAATACTTTTTTTCCCTCACTGTAGTTAATAAAGGCCTGGAAGACTGAAGGAGCATTAGATAGGCCAAAGGGCATTACGAGATACTCGTAATGCCCCGTGGTCGTGGAAAAGGCCGTTTTCCATTCATCGCCTGCACGAATGCGCACCAGATTGTAGGCGCTCCTCAAGTCCAGTTCCGTGAAGAAATGTGCCCTGTGCATTTGTTCGATTATGGTTGGGATGAGGGGTAAAGGACAGCTGAACTTAATGGTGGCTTTGTTCAGTGTTCGATAATCAATGCAGGTGCACAGTCCCCCATCTTTCCTCTTAAAAGAAGCTCGAGAAGGCTGGTGACGTAGAGGGGCGGTTAAACCCTGCTGGAGGCTCTCCTGTACGTAGGTCTCTGCGTAGGAGAGGGGATAGATGTGTCCCCTCGGGAGGACTGCGTTAGACAGCAGGTCAATGGCAATAGGTCTTAGAGAAAACCAGTTTCAGATCCTGGTATTCCTCCGGTAAATCCACTTGAGTGGCTTGGTCCGGACTTTCCACCGTAGTGGTGTTGACAGACACAGCGAGACACCACCCCTGACACTCCTGCAACCAAGCAGTCTCCTCTCAGACCAGGAAATAACAGGGTTATGCCAACTCAACCAGGGGAGACCTAAAACAATGGGGTGCATGGGGGTGTCTATAATCAAAAAGGTGATCTGTTCTAAATGAGTGTCATGGGTCAGCAGAGAAACGGGAACAGTGATGTGGTGTACGGGCCCTGTCCCTATTGGACGATTATCCAGAGCTCCAGAGAATTGGTGACTGTAGGGGAACCAAAGGAATGTGTAATGCAGAGGCCAGTGCGCTAACTAAAAGATTCCCGGCAGCTCCGGAATCAATCAGAGCTAACGGGAGTGAGGGGCTAGGGTATTCAGGGAATTTAATGGAAAACACACTGGTTGAGTTGACAGAAAAGGAGAGGAGATCTTGCATCCTCCATGGGTTGGAGCAGGGGAATTCCCTGGCTTGTCACCTCCTCACATATTAGTGGATAGAGGGCAGGTCAGGGAGAAATGACCCCTTTCTCCACAGTAGGAGCAGAAGCCCAGATTCCTCCTTCTCCTACGCTCTGCCTCAAGCAAACGTGCAGAGTCCACCTCCATCGGCTCTGACCACGGATTCCGTGCAGGTCTTCGTCGGGACCGCAGGAGGTTGTCCAACCAGATCACCATGCTGATGAGCTGGTCGAGTGACAGCTTGTCATCACGGCAGGCTAACTCCATCTGTACCTCCTCCTGCAGTCCGCTGCGGAAAACGGTGACAAGAGCCGACTCGTTCCATCCGGTGGAGGGCGCGATGGTCTGGAACTCCAGGGTGAACTCCGAGGCGGTCCTAGATCGCTGGCGTAGTCGAATTAGACGCTCACCCTCCTCTCGACCCTCCACAGGATGATCAAACACCCAGCGGAAGAGGAGGGTGAAGCGCTCGTAGGACTCGACCTCGGGTCCGCCAGGTTTCCCAGACCACGGCACCCCAGTCCAGGGCCCTTCCGGTCAGTGCCGAGATGACTGTGGCAACCCTGTCTCTCCCGGAGACAGCCTCGGTGTAGCGAGCGAGGTACAGGTCGAATTGCAGAAGGAATCCCTTGCATCTCACTGGCGCGCCGTCAAAGCGCTCTGGGAGGGACAGTGGTATTCCACGGACCAGCTCAGATGGGATGGAGGCAGGTAGTGGTCGTGTTGGGGCTGGTGCCGGAACCAGTATTGGAGATGGAGGAGCAACGCGTCAATGCAGTCAGGTCGATTATTCTGTCACATTGTATACTGATAGAAGACAGGCGCAGGAATACGTAATAGGGCTTTTTATTACTCAACCCAAAATAAGGTACGTCATGGAAAACGACGTGGACAAAGCCCAAAACCAACACGTACAGTACCAGTCAAGTTTGGACAAGGGATTTTCATTGACCCAACACCTCCAGGCTGTGTAAGGGCTGTGTAAGGGCTATTTGACCAAGAAGGAGATTGATGGAGTGCTGCATCAGATGACCTGGCCTCCACAATCCCCGACCTCAACCAAATTGAGATGGTTTGGGATGAGTCAGACCGCAGAGTGAAGGAAAACCAGCCAACAAGTGCTCAGCATATGTGGGAACTCCTTCAAAACTGTTGGAAAAGCATTCCAGGTGAAGCTGGTTGAGAGAATGCCAAGAGCGTGCAAAGCTGTCATCAAGGCAAAGGGTGGCTATTTGAAGAATCTCAAATATAAAATATATTTTGATTTGTTTAACACTTTTGTGGTTACTACATGATTCCATATGTGTTATTTCATAGTTTTGATGTCTTCACTATTATTCTACAATGTAGAAAATAGTAAAAATAAAGAAAAACCCTTGAATGAGTGGAAGTGTTAGAACTTTTGACCGGTAGCGTAACTGTGTTTGTAGTTCTAGGTAACCAGATCATGACAACTAAGTTAGTAGGTTTTTGACCACACTGTTGTTGCTTTCTACCCTTTAACGCGCTGCATTGCCTTGCCCCCTCTTATCTGACAGACATGCTCATTCCATACAACACAGTGAGGGCGCTCCGCCTCCAAGGACTGTTTACTGTACCTAGATGCAGAACCAAGGCGGGATGCGGAGTGTTCTCTATTAAAGCCCCTGAGTTATGGAACAGCTTGCCCTGTCAGGTAAGAGGTACAGACATCATTGAGGTTTTTAAATCATTTTTAAAACACCTTTTTAGCCGGGCCTTTAATAAGTGATTGTTTTCCACATCTTACATTTTTGTCATTTAGCAGACGCTCTTATCCAGAGCGACTTACAGTTAGTGAGTGCATACATTTTCATACTGGCCCCCCGTGGGAAACGAACCCACAACCCTGGCGTTGCAAGCGCCATGCTCTACCAACTGAGCTACAGGGGACCATGTGTTCTTATGTTATTTTATTTATCCTCTTTACTGCTTCCTGTTTGCGTCCTGTTTTTGAAAATGTAATAGTGTGTTGCGATTTTAAATGCACTTTAAATAAAGTTTGATTTGTTTAGGAAATGCTCCTATGAACTTCACATGTTAGTGCTCATGGGTCCTTTCAGACGGAATTTCCCTGGAGTCATCATTCTCTGTGACCATCTCTGCATTATTTACATTAGTGTATTAATAAAATGTTTAGTGCAGTAACAATAATCAAAGTCATTCTCATTGCATTCTCAAATGTATTAGGGAATTACATGTAGCAACAATGACCCATTTATTAGTGTTGGGGAAGCCACTCTGAAAATATAGTTTACCAAGCTACCAATTACTTTACATTGGAAGAAGTTAAGCTACACTAAAGTTACCCTTCAGAAACATATAGTTTACTTAACTAAAGTTACTTTGAAAAAGTAGTTCACTACATCCAAACTACTTTGTGAAAAATGATCATATGTACAGTGCATTCGGAAAGTATTCAGACCCCTTGACTTTATCCACATTTTGTTACGCTACAGCCTTATTCTAAATAATATTATTATATAAAATAGATTACATCTACACACAATACCCCATAATGGCGAAGCGAAAACAGGTTTAGACATTTTTCCAAATTAAAAATAAATAAAAAACAGAAATACCTTATTAACGTAAGTATTCAGACCCTTTGGTATGAGACTCGAAATTGAGCTCAGGTGCATCCTGTTTCCATTGATCATCCTTGAGATGTTTCTACAACTTGATTGGAGTCCACCTGTGGGAAATTCAATTGATTGGACATGATTTGGAAAGGCACACACCTGTCTATATATGGTCCCACAGTTGACAGTGCATGTCAGAGCAAAAACCAAACCATGAGGTTGAAGGAATTGTCCGTAGAGCTCAGTGACAGGATTGTGTCGAGGCACAGATCTGGGGAAGGGAACAAAATATTTATTCACCATTGAAGGTCCCCAAGAACACAGTTACCTTCATCATTCTTAAATGGAAGAAGTTTGGAACCACCAAGACTCTTCCTAGAGCTGGCCACCCGACCAAACTGAGCAATCTGGGGAGAAGGGCTTTGGTCAGGAAGGTGACCAAGAACCCGATGGTTACTCTGACAGAGCTCCAGAGTTCCTCTGTGGAAATGGGAGAACCTTCTAGAAGGACAACCATCTCTGCTGCACCCCACCAATCAGGCCTTTATGGTAGAGTGGCCAGACAGATGCCACTCCTCAGTAAAAGGGACATCACAGCCCACTTGGAGTTAGCCAAAAGGCACCTAAAGGACTCTCAGACCATAAGAAACAAGATTTTCTGGTCTGATGAAACTAAGATTGAACTCTTTGGCCTGAATACCAAGTGTCACGTCTGGAGGAAACCTGGCACCATCCCTACGGTGAAGCATGGTGGTGGCAGCGTCATGCTGTGGGGATGTTTTTCAGCGTCAGGGACAGGGAGACTAGTCAGGATCGAGGAAAGATTAACGGAGCAAAGTACAGAGAGATCCTTGATGAAAACCTGCTCCAGAGTGCTCAGGACCTCAGACTGGGGTGAAGGTTCACCTTCCAACAGGACAATGACCCTAAGCACACAGCCAAGACAACGCAAGAGTGGCTTCCCGACAAGTCTCTGAATGTCCTTTAATGGCCCAGCCAGAGCCCGGACTTGAACCCGATCGAACATCTCTGGAGAGACCTGAAAATAGCTGTGCAGCGACGCTCCCCATCCAACCTGACAGAGTTTGAGAGGATCTGCAGAGAAGAATGGGAGAAACTCCCCAAATACAGGTGTGCCAAGCACGTAGTGTCATACCCAAGAAGACCCAAGGCTGTAATCGCTGCCAAAGGTACTTCAACAAAGTACTGAGTAAAGGGTCTGAATACTTACAGTTGAAGTCGGAAGTTTACATTCACCTTAGCCAAATACATTTAAACTCTGTTTTTCACAAAATCTGACATTTAATCCTAGTAAAAATTCCCTGTCTTAGGTCAGTTAGGATCACCACTTTATTTTAAGAATGTGAAATGTCAGAATAATAGTAGAGAGTGCTTTATTTCAGCTTTTATTTCTTTCATCACATTCCCAGTGGGTCAGAAGTTTACATACACTCAATTACTATTTGGTAGCATTGCCTTTAAATTGTTTAACTTGGGTCAAACGTTTCCTAGCCTTCCTTTCCGTAGCCTTCCACAAGCTTCCCACAATAAGTTGGGTGAATTTTGGCCCATTCCTCCTGACAGAGCTGGTGTAACTGAGTCAGGTTTGTAGGCCTCCTTGCTCGCACACGCTTTTTCAGTTCTGCCCACACATTTTCTATAGGATTGAGGTCAGGGATTTGTGATGGCCACTCCAATCCCTTGACTTTGTTGTCCCTAAGCCATTTTGCCACAACTTTGGAAGTATGCTTGGGGGTCATTGTCCATTTGGAAGACCAATTTGCGACCAAGCTTTAACTTCCTGACTGATGTCTTGAGTTGTTGCTTCAATATATCCTCATAACTTTACTTCCTCATGATGCCATCTATTTTGTGAAGTGCACCAGTCCCTCCTGCAGCAAAGCACCCCCACAGCATGATGCTGCCACCCCTGTGCTACACGGTTGGGATGGTGTTCTTCGGCTTGCAAGCCCTCCCTTTTTCCTCCAAACATAACGATGGTCATTATGGCCAAATAGTTATATTTTTGTTTCATCAGACCAGAGGACATTTCTCCAAAAAGTACAATCTTTGTCCCCGTGTGCAGTTGCAAACTGTAGTCTGGTTTTTTTATGGCGGTTTTGGAGCAGTGGCTTCTTCCTTGCTGAGCGGCCTTTCAGGTTGTGTCGATATAGGACTTGTTTTACTGAGGATGTAGATACTTTTGTACCTGTTTCCTCCAGCATCTTCACAAGGTCCTTTGCTGTTGTTCTGGGATTGAGTTGCACTTTTCGCACCAAAGTACGTTCATCTCTAGGAGACAGAACGCGTCTCCTTCCTGAGCGGTATGATGGATGCGTGGTCCCATGGTGTTTATACAGTGAGGGAAAAAAGTATTTGATCCCCTGCTGATTTTGTACGTTTGCCCACTGACAAAGACATGATCAGTCTATAATTTTAATGGTAGGTTTATTTGAACAGTGAGAGACAGAATAACAACAAATAAATCCAGAAAAACGCATGTCAAAAATGTTATAAATTTATTCGCATTTTAATGAGGGAAATACGTATTTGACCCCTCTGCAAAACATGACTTAGTACTTGGTGGTAAAACTCTTGATGGCAATCACAGCGGTCAGACATTTCTTGCAGTTGGCCATCAGGTTTCCACACATCTCAGGAGGGATTTTGTCCCACTCCTCTTTGCAGATCTTCTCCAAGTCATTAAGGTTTCGAGCCTGACGTTTGGCAACACGAACCTTCAGCTCCCTCCACATATTTTCTATGGGATTAAGGTCTGGAGACTGGCTAGGCCACTCCAGGACCTTAATGTGCCTCTTCTTAAGCCACTCCTTTGTTGCCTTGTCCGTGTGTTTTGGGTCATTGTCATGCTGGAATACCCATCCATGACCCATTTACAATGCCCTGGCTGAGGGAAGGAGGTTCTCACCCAAGATTTGACGGTACATGGCCCCGTCCATCGTCTCTTTGATGCAGTGAAGTTTCCTGTCCCCTTAGCAGAAAAACACCCCCAAAGCATAATGTTTCCACCTCCATGTTTGATGGTGGGGATGGTGTTCTTGGGGTCATAGGAAGCATTCCTCCTCCTCCAAACATGGCGTGTTGAGTTGATAAAAAGAGCTCGATTTTGGTCACATCTGACCACAACACTTTCACCCAGTTCTCCTCTGAATCATTCAGATGTTCATTGGCAAACTTCAGACGGGCCTGTATATGTGCTTTCTTGAGCAGCGGGACCTTGCGGGCGCTGCAGGATTACAGTCCTTCATGACGTAGTGTGTTACCAATTGTTTTCTTGGTGACTATGGTCCCAGCTGCCTTGAGATCATTGACAAGATCGTCCCGTGTAGTTCTGGGCTGATTCCTCACCGTTCTCATGATCTTTGCAACTTGCATGGAGCCCCAGGCAGAGGGAGATTGACAGTTCTTTTGTGTTTCTTCCATTTGCGAATAATCACACCAACTGTTGTCACCTTCTCACCAAGCTGCTTGGCGATGGTCTTGTAGTGTCGTAGAAATATTTGACTAATAATTAATCAACTCAAAAATATCTCTCAAGACACCAGAGCTTGTGAATCCAAGAATTAGACTTCATTGCATAACAAAGCCGAGCTTGCTCCATGGAACAACTATCTCTCTCTGGCTTAGACATCCCTTTTATACATACACACAAATTAACAAACATGCGTACATTCCTAACTTATTTTAGTTCTGCACCACCCTTCTTTTTCAACGTCCAGCTGTCACACAATGTCCACTCCAAAAGGTCATGAATGCTTTTTTTCTATATGAAGCCTCTCATTCTATCATTCTATTGGCTGCGTGGCTTAGGCCCCTTCTTAAAAAAGAACTATTGTAATGCATACCATGTGTCCATAACAAGCCCATGGGCCACAGTTTGAGAGCCCCTGCGACAGAGCACATACATTCATTTAAACATAGTCATGTTTATTACTAATATTATTATTTTACCTTTGACCTCTCCCTACATTTGCCTTACTGATACATAAAATAATACCATAGTAGCCCATTCCAGCCTTGTGTAGGTCTACAATCTTGTCCCTGACATCCTTGGAGAGCTCTTTGGTCTTGGCCATGGTGGAGAGTTTGGAATCTGATTGATTGATTGCTTCTGTGGACAGGTGTCTTTTATACAGGTAACAAACTGAGATTAGGAGCACTCCCTTTAAGAGTGTGCTCCTAATCTCAGCTCGTTACCTGTATAAAAGACACCTGGGAGCCAGAAATCTTTCAAAAAACCTGTCTAAAATGTTATCCATTTTAGAATAAGGCTGTAACGTAACAACATTTGGAAAAAGTCAGGGGGTCTGAATACTTTCAGAATGCACTGTAAATCTGAAATGTCAGATTACAAATTGCAATTGTATTTATTTATTTTATTTCACCTTTATTTAACCAGGTAAGCCAGTTGAGAACAAGTTCTCATTTACAACTGCGACCTGGCCAAGATAAAGCATAGCAGTGCGATAAAAACAACAACACAGAGTTACATATGGGGTAAAACAAAACGTAAAGTCAAAAATACAACAGAAAATATATATACAGTGTGTGCAAATGTAGCAAGTTATGAAGGTAAGGTAATAAATAGGCTATAGTGCAAAATAACTACAATTAGTATTAACACTGGAATGATAGATGTGCAAGAGATGATGTGCAAATTGAGATACTGGGGTGCAAATGAGCAAAATAAATAACAATATAGGGATGAGGTAGTTGGGTGGGCTAATTTCAGATGGGCTGTGTACAGGTGCAGTGATTGGTAAGGTGCTCTGACAACTGATGATTAAAGTTAGTGAGGGAGATAAGAGTCTCCAGCTTCAGAGATTTTTGCAATTTGTTCCAGTCATTGGCAGCAGAGAACTGGAAGGAATGGCGGCCAAAGGAGGTGTTGGCTTTGGGGATGACCAGTGAGATATACCTGCTGGAGCGCATACTACGGGTGGGTGTTGCTATGGTGACCAATGAGCTAAGATAAGGCAGGGATTTGCCTAGCAGTGATTTATAGATGGCCTGGAGCCAGTGGGTTTGGCGACGAATATGTAGTGAGGACCAGCCAACAAGAGCGTACAGGTCACAGTGGTGGGTAGTATATGGGGCTTTGGAGACAAAACGGATGGCACTGTGATAGACTACATCCAATTTGCTGAGTAGAGTGTTGGAGGCTATTTTGTAAATGACATCGCGAAGTCAAGGATCGGTAGGATAGTCAGTTTTACGAGGGCATGTTTGGCAGCATGAGTGAAGGAGGCTTTGTTGCGAAATAGGGAAGCCGATTCTAGATTTAACTTTGGATTGGAGATTCTTAATGTGAGTCTGGAAGGAGAGTTTACAGTCTAACCAGACACCTAGGTATTTGTAGTTGTCCACATACTCTAGGTCAGACCCGTCGAGTAGTGATTCTAGTCGGGTGGGCGGGTGCCAGCAGCGTTCGATTGAAGAGCATGCATTTAGTTTTACTAGTGTTTAAGAGCAGTTGGAGGCTACTGAAGGAGTGTTGTATGGCATTGAAGCTCATTTGGAGGTTTGTTAACACAGTGTCCAATGAAGGGCCAGATGTATACAAAATGGTGTTGTCTGCGTAGAGGTGGATCTGAGAGTCACCAGCAGCAAGAGCGACATCATTGATATACATGGAGAAAAGAGTCGGCCCAATAATTGAGCCCTGTGGCACCCCCATAGAGTCTGCCATAGGATCACTGTTTTTTTAAATGACCAAATCACATTTTGGTAACATCAAACCAAATATGGAGTTGATTTGAATTGATTTCAGGTGATTTGGACATTATGTTTTAAACATGCATACATGCCTCCATCACTTCCATTGAATTTTAGCTAGCAGTGACTAAAGTTAACTGAAGTTTGTAATGGCTGTTTAAAGAAAACTGAACAATGGATTACAGTTTCCCCTGTCCCATACTACTTTCAGGGTGAGGAACTATCTAACATCAAGTTGTAAAATACTCATCTATTTCTTTAACTACTAAAAAGACTGTGTAGTTTTGAATTTAGTTCAACTACCAACAAGCTAATGTAGTTAAATTACTAATTGAACTACTTGTAGTTCACTACTCCCCAACACTGCCATTTATCCACTGTCACGTTGTATAATGATTAGAAGACAGGCGCAGGAATACGTATTAGCTTTTTTTATTACTCCACCCAACACAATGTACGTCATGAAAAACGACGGGGACGAAGCCCAAAACAAACACGTATATATAAAACAGGGATGGTTCCCAAACAAAAGAGCGAGGTGTAAACCTCTAAACAGTACACGGGGGAGATAATTGCTGTATAAACACAAACTCACTTCCTTGACAACTTCCTTCACAATAGCTCTGCTCTGCTCCACTAAGCGCAAGAAATATGAAAGCCCTAAATGCTGTACGGCCCCTTCAGAGGTTGGCTTGACCATGCAGAGCCTTTAAGTCATCCTAATAACAAGCTACCTTGGTAAGGGCCTCTGGTCATTTCCATGTAAAAGGACCCATGAGCACCAACATGTGAAGTTCATAGGAGCATGTCAAATTGGGTGTCAAATGAAAGTCCAAATTTTTGAGAAATCTGTAATGAAATTTCCGCAATTTAGTTGGCTACAATGGGAAATCATAGTAGTCACAAACCACAGTTGGGTTCACAAGTTTAGACAGGACAGGACAGGACAGTACAGGACAGTACAGTACATTACAGTAGAGTTCAGTACACAGTAGAGCACACTAGAGTTGAGTACGCCACTCTTTAACCCATCCCTGCCCATGTCCCCTGCCTGGCCCAGCAGCTGTTTGACTTTCACATGGAGGGGCGCCCGGTGCTGGTAGGAAAGACTGTGGAGAGCAGGCCCTGCTGGAGGTCATGGAGGAGCTCGCCAGCCTGCTGGCGCAACAGTGAGCCTTTAAAGAGCTCGCAAAGCAGAGCTGGTGGAGGTGCAGCGGCTGGGGGAGCAGGAGAGACGCCACCGTGATGAGAAGGTACGGGAACGGGACCATCAGACATGGCTGATGCCACAGGGATACATGTAACCAATTCTTGGGCCAATAGATGAATGAAGGGATAGATCAGTTGAAAAAAGTAAATAACCATTAGCATGTGTAACGGAGGTGGTTTATTAGGGTGCTGAGTGGTGGTTTGCTTGTGTGATGAGTAACCTTGCCTGAGACCTGAAAACATACAGTATATTAGCTCCCAGAGTGAATGCCTAGGCTTACGTTCAGAGGGATAACACAGTCTCTCTTATGTATTCGGTCACCATAGCATGGAGTTCAAGACAAACTGTTTGGTGGGAAACAGAAGTGAACTATGACTTTCTTTATCTCTGTTTTCTGAACAGGATCGTTGGATCGTCCAGCAGCGGGAGGTGCTGGAGAGGGAGACGGTGGAGAAGATTCCGGCACTACCTGACCAACCTGCTCCCCTCGGTCTACACCACGCTGAGGGATCATGGCTACTTCTATGACCCTGTGGAGAGAGGTCAGTCTACCTCCAGGGCCTTGTGGAGTGTCCCTTGACCCTTTCCTCCAACACTTTCTCTTAGACATACAGAATCCAGTAACATAAGAGGTCATGGTACATGAGATGGTTAATGCACAAGAGAGTAGAGCAGGGACAATAAACCCGACAATTACTGACACCAACATTGCCTTCCTCTTACCGAAGTATTTTGCTTACCTCAATTTTCTGTGATTTTTCTACATGTGATCTTTCTATACGCACAAGCATATACACACATATATATATATATATATATATATATATATATATATATATATATATAAATACACACACACACACACATATATATATACACACATATATATATATACACACACACATATATATATATATATATATACACATACAGTTGAAGTCGGAAGTTTACATGCACTTAGGTTGGAGTCATTAAAACTCGTTTTTCAACAACTCCACAAATTTCTTGTTAACAAACTATAGTTTTGACAAGTCGGTTAGTGCATGACACAAGTAATTTTTCCAACAGTTGTTTACAGACAGATTATTTCACTTATAATGTGGGTCAGTGGGTCAGAAGTTTACATACACTAAGTTAACTGTGCCTTTAAACAGCTTGGAAAATTCCAGAAAATGATGTCATGGCTTTAGAAGCTTCTGATAGGCTAATTGACATCATTTGAGTCAATTGGAGGTGTACCTGTGGATGTATTTCAAGGCCTACCTTCAAACTCAGTGCCTCTTTGCTTGACATCATGGGAAAATCAAAAGAAATCAGCCAAGACCTCAGAATAAAAATTGTAGACCTCCACAAGTCTGGTTCATCCTTGGGAGCAATTTCCAAACGCCTGAAGGTACTACGTTCATCTGTACAAACAATAGTATGCAAGTATAAACACCATGGGAACACGCAGCCGTCATACCGCTCAGGAAGGAGACGCGTTCTATCTCCCAGAACAACAGCAAAGGACTTTGTGAAGATGCTGGAGGAAACAGGTACAAAAGTATCTGTATCCACAGTAAAACGAGTCCTATATCGACATGACCTGAAAGGCCGCTCAGCAAGGAAGAAGCCACTGCTCCAAAACCGCCATAAAAAAGCCAGACTACGGTTTGCAACTGCACACAGGGACAAAGATCGTACTTTTTGGAGAAATATCCTTTGGTCTGATGAAACAAAAATAGAACTGTTTGGCCATAATGACCATCGTTATGTCTGGAGGAAAAAGGGGGTCGCTTACAAGCCGAAGAACACCATCCCAACCGTGAAGCACGGGGGTGGCAGCATCATGCTGTGGGGGTGCTTTGCTGCAGGAGGGACTGGTGCACTTCACAGCATAGATGGCATCATGAGGAAGTAAAATTATGTGGATATATTGAAGCAACATCTCAAGACATCAGTCAGGAAGTTAAAGCTTGGTCGCAAATTGGTCTTCCAAATGGACAATGACCCCAAGCATACTTCCAAAGTTGTGGCAAAATGGCTTAAGGACAACAAAGTCAAGGTATTGGAGTGGCCATCAGAAAGCCCTGACCTCAATCCTATAGAACATTTGTGGGTAGAACTGAAAAAGCATGTGTGATCAAGGAGGCCTACAAACCTGACTCAGTTACACCGGCTCTGTCAGGAGGAATGGGCCAAAATTCACCCAATTTATTGTGGGAAGCTTGTGGAAGGCTACCCGAAACATTTGACCCAAGTTAAACAATTTAAAGGCAATGCTACCAAATACTAATTGAGTGAATGTAAACTTCTGACCCACTGGGAATGTGATGAAAGAAAGAAAAGCTGAAATTAATAATTCTCTCTACTATTACTCTGACATTCACAATCTTAAAATAAAGTGGTGATCCTAACTGACTTAAGACAGGGAATTTTTCCTAGGATTAAATGTTAGGAATTGTGAAAAACTTTAAATGTATTTGGCTAAGGTGTATATAAACTTCTGACTTCAACTGTATATATATACACACACACATATATATATATATATATATATATATATATATATATATATATATATGACCGTTGCTCAAAATGCAATTGTGGGAAAAATACAGTTCTCAAAGCAACCACTATTGTTCTAAATACAGAGAGGCGAGACACAGCTTTCTGTGAGTAAATAATGTATTTCTTACCTTTATTTAATATTGAGCTCATGGCACCATTTTACTGGCACCACTATACTACCGGAGCAGGCTATGTAGTATGGTTCTGCTCGGAGCCGAGCAGAGCGGCCATTTGCGGTGAATAGGCCTACGTCAAGTAGCCTAGGCCTGGCGCTGGAAAGTTTTTGTAGGACATTACATTTACTGATTAATCAATCAGCCTATTCATGGCTATCTAGCAACAAGATCATATTTAGAGTTAGCAATGTTTTGAGTTCCCACTTCCTCAGGTGGTGAATGATAGGCTATAGCCTAGGCCAATATGCACAAAGATGTCGACAAATTAATCTCTGATAAACCAAAAATAAATCTGATAGCCTAATTCTGGATCCTATTTTGACAGGTTGCGCATCACAATATCAATCATGCATTCCCTGGATATGTTATATGAAAAGCTTCCTTTTGAAATCATAGGCCAGGGTTTCCCAAACTCGGTCCTTGGGCCCCGCCTGGGTGCTCGTTTTGGTTTTCGCCTTAGGACTACACAGCTGATTCAAATAACCAACTCATCACAAAGCTTTGATTATTTCAATCAGCTGTGTAGTGCTAGGGCAAAAAACAAAACGTGTACCCAGGGGGGGCCCCAGGACTGAGTTTGGGAAATCCTGTATAGGCTACCATCTCAGTTGTCTTACTTGACACTGGAAAAAATTGTCTATAGAGCCCTGCTGCTAATGTAAAGTCACTGTCCGTTAAAACATTTTATTGTTGCATTTATCGTTATCGAGCAAAATAGTTACATTTATTGCAATATTACTTTTTGTCCATATCGGCCAGCCCTACAAGAGGTTGTTCAGTTTTAGCGAATCAATGCAGTGCTGATCTTTGACCCCCCAGCCCAGACTGAGCTTGAAGATCCATGTATAGTTCAATATTGTCCAAGTACCAAAATACTAAATATTTTGTTCTAAAGATACATGGATATTTACAGTGTTTAACATTCAATGTGCTTTTTGTGTGTGTCCCCTTATTATCTCCAGATATTGAGACTGGCTTCCTCCTGTGGCTGATGGCTCATGCCGGTAACATTTTGGAGAATAATTATGTGGCCAGAGCACTGCTGGTGTAACTGTGTTGCTTCCGTCCCTCTCCTCGCCCCGACCTGGGCTTGAACCAGGGACCCTCTGCACACATCAACAACAGTCACCTTCGAAGCACCGTTACCCGTCGCTCCACAAAAGCCGCAGCCTCAAACAACCACTTCAAGGTCTCAGAGCAAGTGACGTCACCGATTGAAACGCTACTAGCACGCACCACTAACTAGCTAGCCATTTCACACCGGTTACACTGGACAGTAAGTCGATGAATGCACTTCTGAGATTTTTCAAAGATCAATACTTGACTTGTCCAAATCTGTGCAGTTATCACATTCCCATAGGCCTACCATGAAAGTGTATTTGCTGTGAGGCCTCTGAGATTTAACTGGCCATAAACATTTTTAGTGCCATCTAGTGGCTATTAATTAATATTACAGAGGCCATTAAGTAAGTTAGTAAGTTAGTAAGTTAGAGAACCAGCCACCCTGGCATTGACACTGCTACAGTTCTGAACTCAAAAATCCTACAAAGACCATGATGCAACAGCAACATATAACATGCCATTTAAAAGACGTGTTATACCTATGTAATATCTGTGTTAAACCCACAAGGGTACTAGACCCACAAGTGTTAAACCCACCAAGGTACTCATATGCAGACCAACAGAGTTATAACATACAACAGAATCTAACCTCTCAGTCTTTTGTTACAGTGCTCATCCATGATGTCACCCAGAAGAGGCTAGAGTTGTTCCAGCAGGTGGAGCCCCAGGACCCCTCGTTCCAATGAGGGCCTGTACCACTATGGGGGACATACAGGTCACATCAGCAAATCCAAAATAACCAGCAATTGTTGATGGTATAAAAGCATGAATAAATCCACTGTCTGTATACTTATTTATGTTAGTTATTTGCTTTAGTTTAGTTATTTGATATTGGAGCCAGAACCATTGATGCTGTGAGGGTGTTTATTTTTATTTTTATGAAAGAGACCTCCCCATTCTGTCAGGCCTAAATCCTAGCTTGAAATCTATGCCTGCATAAGTCAAGTTTTCATACATGATGCATGCAAAAGTCAGACTTAAGAGCGCTCATCTCAAGTTAGGATTCAGCCGAACTATGTACTACATGTTTCTCATGCTGACCTACACCACTCAACAGCACCTCCCTCAAGAGTTGCAATCAAAGTGATGATGGTAGAGCGACATATACAGCTGTCTGAAATCACAGCCATGTATTTAGAGTTGGGTCATTGAGGTTTCTGCATAATGATGCATTTACATGATACTGTATAAAGAATTCCATATGGAAGCCATTCCACTGGGCACAGACTGGTTAAATCAACCTTGTTTCAAGGTACATTTGTCAACGTATTGTGACGTGGACTCTACGTGGAAAATACATTGGATTTGAAAAAAGTAATCAATGTAAACTGTTTTGAGGGTAAAACTTCAACCACAGGATTATGTCATCATGGTAACATATTTTCAACATAGACAAACCTTGTATAAAACATGTTGAATTACACCTTTGAAACAACGTCAGATCTTCAACGTAATATCCACTATAAGAAAAAAACAATAGTCTGGGCAGCACCTCCTACTGGGGAGTTGATCTATCCACAGCTATCCCTTCGGTCTCCCATCTAGGGTTTTAACCGAGCACAGCTTTGATATTTGTTAATGACTATAACCAATGTGCTATCGTGAGAATGATTGTTAATAAATCTCCACTTAATAGATTCACTGTTGATATTGAAGTCATTCCAGAGGGTAGGTTCAACCGAGAAAATGAAATGTAACCATACTTTATCAATCATACACTAAATGGCCAAAAGTAGGGGGACACCCCTTCAAATTAGTGGATTCGGCTATTTCAGCCACACCTGTTGCTGACAGGTGTATAAAATCGAGCACACAGCCATGCAATCTCCATAGACAAACATTGGCAGTAGAATGGCCCATACTGAAGAGCTCAGTGATTTTCAACGTGGCACCGTCATAGGATGCCACCTTTCCAACAAGTCAGTTCGTAACATTTCTGCCCTGCTAGAGCTGCCCGGTCAACTGTAAGTGAGGTTATTGTGAAGTGGAAATGAACGTTTAGAAGCAACAACGGCACAGCTGCGAAGTGGTAGGCAACACAAGCTCACAGAACGGGACCGCCGAGTGCTGAAGCGAGTAAAAATCCTCTGTCCTCGGTTGCAACACTCAATACCTAGTTCCAAACTGCCTCTGGAAGCAACGTCAGCACATGAACTGTTCGTCGGGAGCTTCATGAAATGGGTTTCCATGGCCGAGCAATGCCAAGCGTCGGCTGAAGTGGTGTAAAGCTCGCCGCCATTGGACTCTGGAGAAGTGGAAACACGTTCTCTGGAGTGATGAATCATGCTTCACCATCTGGCAGTCCGACGGACTAATTTGGGTTTGGCGGCTGCCAGGAGAACGCTACCTGGTCCAATGCATAGTGCCAACTGTAAAGTTTGGTGGAGGAGGAATAATGGTCTGGGGCTGTTTTTCATGGTTCGGGCTAGGCCCTTTAGTTCAAGTGAAGGGAAATCTTAATGCTACAGCATACAATGCCATTCTAGACGATTCTGTGCATCTAACTTTGTGGCAACAGTTTGGGGAAGGCCCTTTCCTATTTCAGCATGACAATGCCCCCGTGCACAAAGTGAGGTCCATACAGAAATGGTTTGTCAAGATCGGTGTGGAAAAACTTGACTGGCCTGCACAGAGCCCATCGAACTCGAACGCCGACTGCGAGCCAGGCCTAATCGCCCAACATCAGTGCCCGACCTCACTAATGCTCTTGTGGCTGAATGGAAGCAGGTCCCCGCAACAATGTTCCAACATCTAGTGGAAAGCCTTCCCAGAAGAGTGGAGGCTGTTATAGCAGCAAAGGGAAGACCAACTCCATATTAATGGCCATGATTTTGGAATGAGATGTTCGACGAGCAGGTGTCCACACACTTTTGGTCATGTAGTGTATATCAATGATGCTATTTAGTCAAACAGTATATAGCATTTGGGAAGTCATCAACAGCTATTGTTTAAATTCAACCCAGGATTCAACAAAAAATAGTCAAAACATATAGGCCTAGGTTTGAAGCTTTGGTTGATTTCAAATGGAATCTACAAGTTAATAATAAATATTTTGGATTCACGTCTCCATCTCAACCAAAAATCTAAGTTAAAGAATAGGATCAAATCAAACTGTAGTTAAAGTGCATTTAATATTTGATTTGATTTAGTCCTATTCTTTAACTTAGATTTTTGGTTGAAATGGAGATGTGAATCCAACATATCAATTATTTGTAGACAAACTGGAATTAAAGCTCTCCCGAGTGCCGCAGTGGTCTGTGCCACTAGAGATCCTGGTTCAAATCCAGGCTCTGTTGTAGCCGGCCACGACCGGGAGACCCATGGGGCAGCGGGCAATTGGCCCAGCGTCGTCCAGGGTAAGGGAGGGAATGGCCGGCAGGGATGTAGCTCAGTTGATAGAGCATGGCGTTTGCAACGCCAGGGTTGTGGGTTCGATTCCCACAGGGGATATGAAAAAATAAATAATGTATGCACTAACTAACTGTAAGTCGCTCTGGATAAGAGCGTCTGCTAAATGACTTAAATGTTAAATGTAAAGCCAGACTCAGTGGCATGGGTGGAGCTACCCAAGCAGAAGAAACATCTCCTTCAAATGTTGATATTTGGTTGCGGTGATAACCAAACACAATTCAATATCACTTTTACAATACGGTAAATCGCCTATTAACGTGTTGACCAGTGATACATGTATGTTGGATTCATTTCTCCATCTCAACCAAAAATACAAGTTAAATAAATGAAATAATAGGATTAAGCCAGTGGCTTAGATCTAACTATACAAGCAAAATATACATATCCTTTCAATGTTGATCTTAGGTTGCGTTGTCAACCAAACGCAATTCATTATTACTTTTGTAAGACAGTAAATAAACTAATGTAACAGTATGTTTTCAACCTTAAAATGGGTAACACATCCATGGCCACATTTTGAGATTACTGTAACAATAAATGTCTTATGTAATCACAGAAAGTGTGCATGTTCAGGGTCGCAGGTCTGTGGAAATCTTCACGATTGCTATAATAATTTGCATAGAATATCAAAAATGGCACTGATCACTTGCAACATGTACTTTAATGTAATCTCAACTGCAATCCAGGTCATTTGGTTGTGCTATAAGATGAAGCACAGTGATAACACATTAAGTTGTTTTATAAATAAACCAAATGTCTAACACTGTATTCCCATTTAAATTTTGTTGTGCTTTTAGATGATTGAAAGCATAGTGATAACCCATTGGGAATCCAACTAACTTTTTGCTGTCTTTCTGAGTGGGGGAAAATAGGTTGGTATCTTATTAATCAACGTATCTACCAAGTATTACCCAATTCTCCACGTTGAAATGACGTGATTTGCCCAGTGGGATGTTCCTCCCCATGGGCAATATTGACCAATAGCAGATCATGACATTTTCTCAATTTTAAACAATGCTATGTAACTAAACGTCTAGAATTAGAATCCAAATTAGAGGCCTGCACAGGCATGAATTTTAAGCCCTACCCTACCCAGGCCTGATTGCTTCTGCCAAATTTAAGGCCCGGCCCTGCCTGAAGCCCAAAATCAAAAATAACTTCCTCCATTAGTAAATAGCTGCTCCTCTCTGTCTGTCACTCGCTCTCTGCGTGAAGTTCGCTCTGCATGCACGACACTCGCTCTGCATCCGCTCTGCTCATGGCGGCTCAGTCTGAGTATCCATAGCAACGGCTCCGCTTGGGCTGCTCTGCCCAATGAAGAGACATGAGACAGCAGTTAGCTGTAAGCTACTTTTCATCACTCAACTCCGACAAAACTCAAGGAACATTATTTTCTGTGAAATAATCTCTCCGGTCTTGTACTTGACGAGGGTGAAGCACTTCTGACACCATGTTATGAACTTAGTCAGATATGACTAGACTGCACAGCAGAGCACTTGCAAATGGCTCAGCTTCAAAATGTTAGTGATCATTTTAGTAATACCCAAGCCCTGCCGTACCCTAGTTATTGACGGAAAAAACAGGACCTATAATGTCGGGGCACGTCAGGCTCGGGTCAAGTAGCAGAGCTCTAATCCAAATACTCATCATAAATGGATAAATGGCATTTCTTCTAAAAGTTGGCCCAACTCTCTAAATACATGTCTCTGGTTGAAATTAACGTTTTTAACCACACAATTCTGTAAAACGTGGGGGAGGCTTTACAGCAGTCTTTACACCTGACAACACCTGACAACTTTGCTATTGTATATAAATAAACCATACTATTATAGCCATTCTAGTCAGCTCCCAGATCTGTTTGTGACTTTCTAAAGCCTCAGTGTTTTTGTATCTATTTGTATCGGCATGTTAATCCAACGGTCCTGGCTAAATGCAAAAATACATCAAGATTACTGATTGAGCATTCCGCTCCATTCAGACAATTCCATCACTCCTATCTGTCTGCCCTTTTCCCATACAGAATTTAATTACATTATTGGTTGATATCCTGAATGAACACCAATGGATTATCACGGATCACTGAATGTTTCTTTATTCAATGTTTTAATTTAACCCAGGCAGCACAACACCTTTTTGATTATATGTACTTTACATAATGCAATCCATTACAAAGTTAATCTCTGCTTCTGCTAGTGTGACCTGAATGTTAACACAAAGCATCTTGTTTTTTGTCTGTTTTCTTTACAGGGAATGCATTTCTATACTATAGATTTAGCTCTTTTTTTTTATTTTTTATTTAGCTCTTACCTTTTTACACAAATCCCATTAATCTCTGGATTCATAGACAGTGCGTTTATACTAGTTTCTTATCCTTACCCTTACTGTTGTAGAGAGTTTTCTGACTTTTGATGTGTTATTGTAGGCTCATGTTTCAGTAGCCTATAATCTGCAACTGATTGCTTGTTTTATTTTCCCACCGTTATAGTCGTTTTCCCAAAATGCTGTTTGTATGTCTCTTGAAATGATGCTGGTGTTCAATCACTCAATTCCTGTTCCTGTTCACAACAGGTCTGTAAAACTGTAATTTCATAATTTCTCATACATCCTCAACAACAACTCTATAGTTGAAAGTAATCTGCTACCCCTTTGTATTGATGAAAAGTAATGTTTAGGCCTACAGTGCTTGACTTGGGCAGGAGCTCACCGGAGCTGTGTACCATCACCTCAAATTGTCTACTGCTTGAGCTCCTGTTCCTATTTTAGAATATTAGCTCAAAAGTATTGTGGAGCTTCTGCACCTAAATGTAAACAGTACCAGCACCCAAAATTAGTTCTGGCAATTATTTCAGTCCAAGTCAAGCACTGAATGTTTAAAACAAAAATACAGTATATGCTATATTTTTAAAATGATTGAAAACAAAACCTTAGCTCTGGTCAGTCATACTATTATGCTAAAACGTTTTTTTGTCTTTCTTTTTCAAATCCCATAAGACATCTGCTGGAAAGTACATCTGGTTTCAGGGCACACCTACAGTGTCTTTGTTGTTTATAAATAGATTGTAAAGTATTGCGTCACTGAAATTTCCTCTTTACAAGTGGCCGTTTCTGTACATCAGACTGCATGTGGTGCGCTCTGACCTGTAGCTTCACTTCAGGATTTATCTCCGATATATATACGGTTCTATTTAAATCCTGCTCAACTATTGGTCGGTGTACAGTTATGAAACCTCCCCAACACCGTTCACATCGCTTCCTATGTTGAGTTTATAGAGCGTGTGATTCTGACGCGCACTATTCCTCAACAACACAAATAGAAACGAAAGTCTGGTAATGGAAATATACACGTGCATTTAATATTTTGCTTGGTTATGACACCCTAGTTATTTTGTTATGCCACGTTTATACTAGGAAGGGCCATTGCGCGGTGAGACATTGGAAGCCATTGGGCTTGTTCAGCCCAAGATGTGAGGAATTTTTGTATGGAGGTCAATGAGTGTCGAATTTGGTCACCAAAAAATTGAATTGCTAATTTGCTACGTGAGGCTTATTTGATCGAATAAAAGTTTCGAAATGGTTGGGTTGTTACAAATGCACTGATATAAGTGGACGCACGTGGCATTTCGTCAACTTTGAAAAAACGACTTTATATCGGAGTTGTGCTGTTATCATAGAGATAGAGGACTCATGGATATAACTCGTTTTTGCATGGATTATTGCCATTAAGTGCTTCCACCTTTTTTAAAGTAGTCAACTAGTTAAGGATTCCTATGAGTTTGGAGCAATCAGCCAATGAAGAAGAAAATGGACTACTTGAAAATGGAGATTGCCTTAATGGCGCTACCAATGCTGTCACAGACGCTATAATAGCACAGATACAAAGATGAGTCCTCTATCTATCTCTATGGCCTGTTTTTCAAGCTGGTATCTGCCCTGTCATTGGCTAGAACTGTCCCACCTGATCTCGCCTCCTCCCGCTTGCCGTCAGTCTTTGAGGGCATTTTTTTCCATTGTTGAGTGGTCACACGAATATCTTGTCAATATAGTAGACAATCTTTGGCATGTTTTGCTGAATGAAGCAACCGACTGCAGACGAAAGTCTACGAGTGAAGTCGGGGGAGGTGCGTCTGCTACAGCCGAAAGTCGGAGACTGGCAGAGGTGGGACAAAGTCATTGTTATGCAAGTCACAAGTACAGTGGGGAAAAAAAGTATTTAGTCAGCCACCAATTGTGCAAGTTCTCCCACTTAAAAAGATGAGAGAGGCCTGTAATTTTCATCATAGGTACACGTCAACTATGACAGACAAATTGAGGAAAAAAAATCCAGAAAATCACATTGTAGGATTTTTTATGAATTTATTTGCAAATTATGGTGGAAAATAAGTATTTGGTCACCCACAAACAAGCAAGATTTCTGGCTCTCACAGACCTGTAACTTCTTCTTTAAGAGGCTCCTCTGTCCTCCACTGTTACCTATATTAATGGCACCTGTTTGAACTTGTTATCAGTATAAAAGACACCTGTCCACAACCTCAAACAGTCACACTTCAAACTCCATTATGGCCAAGACCAAAGAGCTGTCAAAGGACACCAGAAACAAAATGGTAGACCTGCACCAGGCTGGGAAGACTGAATCTGCAATAGGTAAGCAGCTTGGTTTGAAGAAATCAACTGTGGGAGCAATTATTAGGAAATGGAAGACATACAAGACCACTGATAATCTCCCTCGATCTGGGGCTCCACGCAAGATCTCACCCCGTGGGATCAAAATGATCACAAGAACGGTGAGCAAAAATCCCAGAACCACACGGGGGGACCTAGTGAATGACCTGCAGAGAGCTGGGATCAAAGTAACAAAGCCTACCATCAGTAACACACTACGCCGCCCGGGACTCAAATCCTGCAGTGCAAGACGTGTCCCCCTGCTTAAGCCAGTACATGTCCAGGCCCGTCTGAAGTTTGCTAGAGTGCATTTGGATGATCCAGAAGAGGATTGGGAGAATGTCATATGGTCAGATGAAACCAAAATAGAACGTTTTGGTAAAAACTCAACTCGTCGTGTTTGGAGGACAAAGAATGCTGAGTTGCATCCAAAGAACACCATACCTACTGTGAAGCATGAGGGTGGAAACATCATGCTTTGGGGCTGTTTTTTCTGCAAAGGGACCAGGACGACTGATCCGTGTAAAGGAAAGAATGAATGGGGCCATGTATCGTGAGATTTTGAGTGAAAACCTCCTTCCATCAGCAAGGGCATTGAAGATGAAACGTAGCTGGGTCTTTCAGCATGACAATGATCCCAAACACACCGCCCGGGCAACGAAGGAGTGGCTTCGTAAGAAGCATTTCAAGGTCCTGGAGTGGCCTAGCCAGTCTCCAGATCTCAACCCCATAGAAAATTTTGGAGGGAGTTGAAAGTCCGTGTTGCCCAGCGACAGCCCCAAAACATCACTGCTCTAGAGGAGATCTGCATGGAGGAATGGCCCAAAATACCAGCAACAGTGTGTGAAAACCTTGTGAAGACTTACAGAAAACGTTTGACCTGTATCATTGCCAACAAAGGGTATATAACAAAGTATTGAGAAACTTTTGTTATTGACCAAATACTTATTTTCCACCATAATTTGCAAATAAATTCATTAAAAATCCTACAATTTGATTTTCAGGATTTTTTTTTCTCATTTTGTCTGTCATAGTTGACATGTACCTATGATGAAAATTACAGGCCTCTCTCATCTTTTTAAGTGGGAGAACTTGCACAATTGGTGGCTGACTAAATACTTTTTTTCCCCACTGTAAGTCTCAAGTCTTTGCCCTCGAGTCCCGAGTCAAGTCGAGTCAAAGATGAGGCAAGTCCCAAGTCGAGTCAAAAGTCAAAGCCATCAAGTCTCAAGTCGAGTCCAAAGTCCTACCATTTTAGTTTCGAGTCATTTCAAGTCCTCTTACCACAGAAATAAAATGTATACAAATCATGTATGTCTGTAAGATTTGTATTTATTTAAACCTTTTATACAATAACATTAATCAAATACAGCAAAAAACATAACATTTAATTTTCACAAAAAAAATGCTTGTATTTGAACAGCATATTGCACTAGAACAATGCAGAGAGAGAGAGAGAGAGAGAGAGAGAGAGAGAGAGAGAGAGAGAGAGAGAGAGAGAGAGAGAGAGAGAGAGAGAGAGAGAGAGAGAGAAGGGGGAGAGAGAGAGAGAGAGAGAATGGTTTACGGGGAAGGACAAACACCAAAGCTCTGGAAGTAAAAACAGTGTGGGAACCTGCACTGCAAATGAACAGATCTTACTCCATGTGAAACTCCTACCACAGGAGAGAGAGAGCTGTGTGGACAGGTGATGAGCAGAGAGTGAGTGTGTGTGCGCGCATGCGTGCTGTGGACAGGTGGAGGGAGGCCCCTATACTGCATTGCATTTGCAAAAGATCAAATTGGCCAAAAGTCTGTCAGTCATTTGTGCACGATGGGGACGCAGAATGATGCCACCATGGCTGAAAACTCGCTCCACTGGAGCACTAGAAGCAGGCACCGCCAAGACTCGGATGGCTACTTGAAAGAGTGAAGGAAGAGTCTTACTGTTCAGTGCCCAGAACAAAAGGGCATTCTGTCCTTCTGCCATGTCAATGTAGTGACTTAGCTGTACTGCTGGTGGGGTCCCAACATCCCTTTTCTGCCTCTTATGGTATGCAGCAAACAGCCCTTCTCCTTCCATGTCCTCTAGTTCTTCTTCAGCAGGCACCGGCACAGGCTGCTCTGTCTCTGCAGCATCTTGCAGGATCAATTCTAAAAATAAAAATAAAAACGTGTCACAACAGCAGAAACAAAAGAGCCCTTATTTCTGATGTTGATGATACTGTTCAAGACTGATTTTTTTATTATTGTTAAAGTCAGATTAATATCACATTAGATCCTATATCAGATTAAGATCAAATTATTGTACGTTGCATTTAAGTTGCATTGCAAGTCAATAATATTTACCTTTAACTCGTTGTGCCACCTCTGCCTTGATGTCACGGTTGACCAGCACATGGGGCTCAATCCACAGCAGACAAAAGGCTGGATCCAAGGCAGCTGCTTTCAGGTAGACTGTGTCTGAAAAGGGGGCAGTGATCCCTTCTTGAGACTGGGCCATTTTTACATTAATGAAGATCCCAATAAATCTTTTTTTCAGGGATGCCTGCAGACCTCTGACCAGGCCACTCAGGAAACGAACTTGAGGCTTCAGCTTCTCAAGATGGTGATTGAGGGACAAGATGGATGGAACAACTGCACTGATTGTAATGACTTTCTCCCCCTGTGTCAAATCAGTTGCTTCTCCGAACGGTTTTAAGATGTCCACCAACTCCTTCAGCAGATTCCACTCTCGTGGTGTGAATGACAGTTCTTTATGCCCGGCCTTCTCAAGAACTGCGCAGAGCTTTTGCTGATCACAATGAAGGACTGCTTTTACCTGCCGCAGTGTGGAATTCCACCTCGTGCTCACTGCAGCAGGGATGCCTCTGTGCTCCCCAAATTCACCATCGAAGATGTCTTTAAACGTTGTGCTTGTGTGGAGCAGGGAGCTAAGTTTTGATAACTTGGAGAGAGAAGGACATGCCGCTTTTGTTTCTTTCAAACCGTCTCCCACAACCAGCTGCAATGTGTGTGCAAAACACTGCAGGCGCTGTTTCTTTGCCATAGCAGCATCGACGGTTTGCTGGTCTTCTTGGGTTAAGTCATGCCATAGCTCAGGATCATCAAGATTATCTCCAGCATCTTCATCTTCCTCCTGTTCGCTGGGGAAGCAGACTGTAAATGCCTTGCGCATGTTAGCAGCATTGTCACTAATTATATAGTCCAATTTAGCTTTGATGTTGTATTCATCACATATTGCCTCAAATTGGTCACAGATTCGCTCTGCTGTGTGAGAGCCTTTGAAGCGGTTGCAGGCCAAGAGATTAGTCTTTAGCTGTACCCTCTCTGCATCTCGCTCCATCCAGTGCACAGTGACACCAAGGGAATCCCCTCATCTTTCGATCAGACCAAATGTCCACAGTGACTGAAACATGGTCAGTGTTGCTCAATTGAGTTTTTTAACTTTGACCGTCTCTCCTCAGCAAGGCTCTCTGTTTTTGTGGTCAGCGTTCAGCGACATACTGGGGTATACTTGCTGTCCAGCACAGCCAGAAAGTAACGAAAGCTCTTATTTTCCACAATAGACAGAGGGAAATTGCAATCAATAATCAAGTCAGACAGTATCGCATTGGAGATGGCCTTCTGCTGTGGGTGGGTCAGGCTGTAACGCCCTACACGAGTGTCAAGGAATTGTGAGATTGAAGGCTGTTGTGGTTCATCTACGATGATTTTGTTCATCTGGTATTCTTCATACCTGTAACAGAGAAGAATATGAAACAGATGTCAGAAAATCCTTTACAGCCACACATGTTGTATTTGAAACTACTCTTTACTCATATCAATGTTGTTGTGTTAATATTCATTGCCTATTGTACACTACGGTTTACGATAATACATTTCAGTTTCAGTGTATGCAATATTAAGAATATTTTCACTGCTTCAAAATTCATAAGAAAGCCCTTTCCCTCAAGAAACTGAAGTCATATGCTTTATAGCAGTGGTTTTCAAAGTGGGGACGGGGACCCTTGGGTGCCGCGAGGGGGTTCTAGGGGGGCCATGGCAAGTTGGCATGAAAAGTATAGAAAAACAAAATAATTGAATAAATTAAATAACTAAAGTAAACCAAATTAAACCAAAAATAAGCTAAACAATATTCCCATTAGTTAAGAACTGCACTATAATAATCTATTGCATCTCTGAACATTACTACTATAATCGTTATTATTTTATTATATACTGTATATATCCCAGTGGTGCGCTGCCTCACAGACCTACTGTAGACTACGGTAGCACTCTGTCCATGCGCTGTCTGCTGTTTGGGCATGATATGAAAAGGGAAGGCTAATGGTGGATCTACTGTGACTGTGTTATCATTTTCCTCTTTACAATGTATACGTCTTACTATGTTTCCTGTTGTACTTGGATGGGTTTAGGGATGCACCAACTACATCCGAGTTGTGAAAGGGGGTGCATTCATTGTTTAATTGTGATATTTTGTCTTCAGCGACAGTTCTGCTTAGTTGTGATTAACCAAAATTACATAAACGACCTCAATGAGGCAGCACACCAGCAACTCTGAAACTGAATTCTAAAACGCTTAACGTGAAAAACGCTTAACGTTGCTTAATGCTTAATATACTAAGACAGTAATATTATAAGACCAAACTCTGCAAATATCATATTAATAAAGCATACTATGTACAAAACATCAGATGAGCCCAGAATATGAGCAAAACACGTTTAATAACACGTTGCGTTTTCCTCCCATAGAAAACCATTATAAGAAAAAGGCTTAACGTGTCTTATGTACTAAGACAGTGTTATTAAAAGACCAAACTAAGTAAATATCATATCAATAAAGTATACTATGTACAAAACATCAGATGAGCCCAGAATACATAGTAGCCTACATAAGACATGTTAAGCCTTTTCTTATAATGGTTTTCTATGGGAGGAAAACACTTAACGTGTTGTTAAACGTGTTTGCGTTCATATTCTGGCCTCATCTGATGTTTTGTACATTTAGTATACTTTATTAATATGATATTTATAGTTTGGTCTTTTAATATTACTGTCTCAGTATATTAAGACACGTGCCTTTTCTTATAATAGTTTTCTATGGGAGGAAAACGCAACGTGTTATTAAACGTGTTTGCGTTCATATTCTGGGCTCATCTGATGTTTTGTACATAGTATACTTTATTAATATGATATTTACAGAGTTTGGTCTTTTAATAACACTGTCTTAGTACATTAAAGAACGTTAAGCGTTTTTTCACGAAAGCGTTTTAGAATGTCCATATAATAGCAGTTCAAAAATCCATATTTTTGTAAGCATGAACCAGCAAGGGAGACGTGCGTTTGTCCGTTGATACAGTAAATATGCAGCAGCTAGCTAGTAAGTTACGGTACATCCGATAAGGTGCGTAGCATTCGTTCAAAACTTACCTTTCTTTGTGCAACTTCAGGTGTCGAACAAAGTTGGACGTTGTGGCAGCTCCGTCTGTAATCTTCGATCCGCATGTTTTGCAGATTGCAACTCGTTTTTTGTCGACTACCTCGTAATTTTTATAGCCAAACCAAACTATCTTCGGTATCATTTTGACAACTGGCGCGTTGTTGCTTGATGTGCTTCATTGGTTGTCTTGCAATGTGCCTGCTTAGATGCTGTCGAATCAAAACAACGTGGGACTACAGTGATTGGATAACGTGCAGGCAGCGCGCGCTCTCTGTATGCATACAGGTGGATGGTGCAAATTTTTTTCACAGATGCAGATAAACGGAGAGTGGCGCGGCCGTGTGAAAAATTTTTTCCCCAGTTTTCATGGGAAGTAGCAAGTCTTCTCGAGTCATAAGGCGCAAGTCCAAGTGAAGTCACGAGTCATTGATGTTAAAGTCCAAGTCGAGTTGCAAGTCTTTGTACATTTTGTCGAGTCGAGTCTGAAGTCATCAAATTCATGACTCGAGTCTGACTCGAGTCCAAGTCACATGACTCGAGTCCACACCTCTGGAGACTGGTGTGAGTTTTCCAACATCAAGGCTCAGTGCAACATGGCAGTGTTGCCTTTGTTTCTAAAAGTTTGTTTTTTAATGTCGAAATAAACATGTCTCCAACCCCCATATCACACACAAACTGTAAATATGTGTTTACATTGTACTATTAATTGGGGAGAGAGACTCAAATATCACAATACATTTACATATCCACTGTATACATATGAATCACAGCAAAGTTGCTTCCTGTTTCAGTCACATCTTTGGTCCCATTTGCATGAGTCAAACAAAAACATGATTGGTTGAAAATGTGTGCCTCCCAGAATGCAGGCGATGGCTGCAAGTTGTAGCTGGTGTGGAGCAACTGCAGAAAATTGAAGTAAACTGCAGTTGAAACGTCATGACCTTTGATCACATGGATGTTGTAAAGTTCATGCAGTCGACATGTAGGCACGAGTCGGACAATTGTTAACCCCATAATCTAACGAACTTTGAAAGGTGGTGACCAACGAAGAGTTGACAAAAGTGATCCGCTTGAACGCACCCATTCACTTTCAATGAAAGGAAAGCAAGAGAAGCGGAGTGGGCGGGGACCATTGACAGAAGGTTTTCACGAACAACAAATTTGGCATGAGAAGTTACGCCCCCATTCATTTTCAACAAGGGCACGCAGAGAAATGTGTAGGGGATTGTGGGAAGGTGAGCGGGAACCCTGCTAGCGGTAGAAAAAGGTGAGCTCTGCTCTATTTTACGAAAATGTCAAGCAAAGCGAAGCATTGGTGCGTAGCATTGTCAAGAGGCCGCCGCCTCTGGTCAAAACCCACTGTGAGCGATGTGAACATGGGCGAGGGAACTGAACAGGGTGGGACTAAAGTTGGGGAAAGCTGAACTTTATCCAAATCCTCCTTAATATTGCGATGCTAGTGACCAATCGAAGCAAACCATATCTTCCAACCCCTACTTGATTGGCTGACAATGGCTGTTAATACGTAGCACTCCCTAGCTTGCTTGTTGGTACCCACATGAGGGTGAGGCTAGCAAGGCTAGGCGAGTGGCGCTTGTATAATGTCAATCCATTATAAGCGGCATCACGTGGTGAAACATCAAAAGCAATTTACTTTCAATTGAAGGAAAGCGAGAGGAGTGGAGTGGGTTGGGGGACCGTTGTGATGTGAACATGAGTGAGGGAGCGGAACAGGGCGGGACTAAAGTTCCAGAAAGCTGAACTTTATTCAAATCCTCTGCAATGTTGCGACGTGAGTTACCAATCATAGCTCACCATAGCTTCCAAGCCCTACTGGATTGGCTGACAATGGCTGTTGACACTACCTAGCTTACTGCATTCGGAAAGTATTCAGACCCCTTGACTTTTTCCACATTTTGTTATGTTACAGCCTTATTCTAAAATGGATTCAATTGTTGTTTTTCCTCATCAATCTACATACAATACCCCATATTTATGAAGCAAAAACAGGTTTTTAGAAATTTTTGCACATTTGTTAAAAAGAGAAAACTGAAATATCACATTTACGTAAGTATTCAGACTTTTTGCTATGAGACTCGAAATTGAGCTTAGGTGCATCCTGTTTCCATTGATCATCCTTGAGATGTTTCTACAACTTGATTGGAATCCACCTGTGGTAAATTCAATTGATTGGACATGATTTGGAAAGGCACACTGTCTATATAAGGTCCCAGAGTTGACAATGCATGTCTGAACAAAAACCAAGCCATGAGGTTGAAGGAATTGTCTGTAGAGCTCCGAGACATGATTGTGTCGAGGCACAGATCTGGGGAAGGGTCCCAAAAAATGTCTGCAGCATTGAAGGTCCCCAACAACACAGTGGCCTCCATCATTCTTAAATGGAAGAAGTTTGTAACCACCAAGACTCTTCCTAGAGCTGGCCGACCGGCCAAACTGAGCAATCGGGGGAGAAGGGCTTTGGTCAGGGACGTGACCAAGAACCTAATGGTCAATCTGACAGAGCTCCAGAGTTCCTCTGTAGAGATGGGAGAACCTTCCAGAAGGACAGCAATCAGGCATTTATGGTAAAGTGGCCTGACGGAAGCACTCCTCAGTAAAAGGCACATGACAGCCCACTTGGAAATTGCCAAAAGGCACCTAAAGACCATGGACTCTCAGACCATGAGAAACAAGATTCTCTGGTCTGATGAAACCAACATTGAAGTCTTTGGCCTGAATGCCAAGCGTCACTTCTGGAGGAAACCAGGCACATTCCTACGGTGAAACATGGGTGTGGCAGCATCATGCTGTTGGGATGTTTTTCAGCGGCAGGGACTGGGAGACTAGTCAGGATCAAGGGAAAGATGAACGGCGCAAAGTACAGAGAGGTCCTTGATTAAACCTGCTCCAGAGTGATCAGGACCTTAGACTGGAGCGGTGGTTCACCTTCCAACAGGACAACGACCCTAAGCACACAGCCAAGACAACACAGGGGTGGCTTCGGGACAAGTCTCCGAATGTCCTTGACAAGTCTCCGAATGTCCTTGAGTGGCCCAGCCAGAGCCCAGACTTTAACCCGATCGAACATCTCTGGAGAGACCTGAAAATAGCTGTGCAGTGACACTCCCCATCCAACCTGACAGAGCTTGAGTGTATCTGCAGAGAAGAATGGGGGAAACTCCCCAAATACAGGTATGCCAAGCTTGTAGCGTCACACCCAAGAAGACTCAAGGCTGTAATCACTGCCAAAGATGCTTCAACAAAGTACTGAGTAAATGTGATATTTAAGTTTAGTTTTTTTATTATATATTTGATAACATTTCTAAAAACTAGTTTTGTTTTGTATTGTTTGCAGATTGATGAGGGGGAAAAAACTATTTAATCGATTTAGAATAAGGCTGTAATGGAACAAAATGTGGAAAAAGTCAAGGGGTCTGAATACTTTCCGAATGTGCTATTTATACACACAATACCCCATAATGACAAAGCAAAAACAGGTTTTTAGAAATGTTTGCAAAAGTATAAAAAAAAAAAAAACTGATATCACATTTATATAAGTATACAGACCCTTTACTCAGTACTTTGTTGAAGCACCTTTGGCAGCGATTACAGCCTCGCGTCTTCTTGGGTATGACGCTACGAGCTTGGCACACTTGTATTTGGGGAGTTTCTCACATTCTGCACAGCTATTTTCAGGTCTCTCCAGAGATGTTTGATCGGGTTCAAGTCCGGGCTCTGGCTGGGCCACTCAAGGACATTCAGAGACTTGTCCCGAAGCTACTCCTGCGTTGTCTTGGCTGTGTGGTTAGGGTCGTTGTCCTGTTGGAAGGTGAGCCTTCACTCTGCCGCTGAAAAACATCCCCACAGCATGATGCTGCCATCACCATGCTTTATCGTAGGGATGGTGCCAGTTTTCCTCCAGATGTGACGTTTGGCATTCAGACCAAAGAGTTCAATCTTGGTTTCATCAGACCAGAGAATCTTGTTTCTCATGGTCTGAGAGTCCTTTAGGTGCCTTTTGGCAAACTCCAAGTGGGCTGTCATGTGCCTTTTACTGAGGAGTGGCTTCCGTCTGGTTACTCTACCATAAAGGCCTGATTGGTGGAGTGCTGCAGAGATGGTTGTCCTTCTGGAAGGTTCTCCCATCTCCACAGAGGAACTCTGGAGCTCTGTCAGAGTGACCATCGGGTTCTTGGTCACCTCCCTGATCAAGGCCCTTCTCCCCCGATTGCTCAGTTTGACCGGGCGGCCAGCTCTAGGAAGAGTCTTTGTGGTTACAAACTTCTTCCATTTAAGAATGATGGCCACTGTGTTATTGGGGACCTTCAATTCTGCAGACATTTTTTGGTACCCTTCCCCAGATCTGTGCCTCGACACAATCCTGTCTCAAAGCTCTACGGACAATTCCTTCGACCTCATGGCTTGGTTTTTGTTCAGACATGCACTATCTACTATGGTACCTTAAATAGACAGGTGTGTGCCTTTCCAAATCATGTCCAATGAGTTGAATTTACCACAGATGGCCTCCAATCAACTTGTAAAAACATCTCAAGGATGATCAATGGAAACAGGATGCACCTGAGCTCAATTTACTTATGTAAATAAGGTATTTCCGTTTTTTATTTTTAATACATTTGCAAACATTTCTAAACCAGTTTTTGCTTTGTCATTATGGGGTATTGTGTGTAGATTGATCATGATAATCTTAAAAAAATAATTTTTGGAATAAGTCTGTAACGTCACAAAATGTTAAAAAATGGAAGGTGTCTGAATACTTTCCGAATGCACTGTGTATATATATATAAAACATTGACAGATTACATTTTTAGTTGAACAAGAGTAGTGGCAGCCCGTGAAAGTGTTGATTTTTTAAATTTTTGCGTCTCACCCGAAGTTACACAAACGGTATAATAGACCTAGTCAACAATGAGCATCATGTATTATGAAGAAAACTTGCATTGACAGTTAGCTAAAGTCATATGACATATATTCTATTCGATTCTGGCATGGCCTGGTTGATGGTGCTTTCAAGACAACTGGGAACTCTGAAAAATAACGAGGTCAAACCATGACGTCAGTGATCTTCAGGTCGGAAAGTCTTGCTTCGGTACTGCAGCTTAACTGACGCCCGGGCCCAGAAAGACAATTTCCATAGACGGCGTAGATTTGAAGTCAGATTGGAAAATGTCTCATAAGACACTGTAGTCATCACATCTTTAAAGCTATGCCATATATTTTCACCCCAAATTACTTTTAATTACTAATCACAAGTTAGGCTACTAATTTAAAAGGGGAATTTCACCCTGGGCGAATCTGGGCTTATTGCCCAGGAGGAAGGCAGGTCTGGGCTTTGCGCTGAATGATACACCCTATGATGGCTTCCGGTTTTATTGATGGGGAGGGGGCGAGATCTAAACATAAATATATTCCTGCTTTGTGGTATTTTGCAAAGGCTCTATGTTATATTGATCACACTATACGTTTTTGTGCGTGTAGATATGGTTGTCCTTGTTCGATAGAGCCATTGGTCTTTCAGCGATATTCCTATCGGTGGATTCATTGCTAAATATACAAGCAGACACATTTTTTCCAGTCACTGAAAGACTACAACTTGTGTTGGGCAGTGCTCTGGCCCATGTCCCTCCCTCAAGCCGGGCTTTTTTTTTAAAAAGGAGGCGGACACTAACAACACAATTCTTTGGGCAAAACTGAGAGAATTGACCAGACGCAATTGCTTCAAGTGAATCCTCTCATCAACACGAATTCAACAATGGAGCATTTTTTGATGTTCTATTAGCTACATGGTGACATTCAACCATACATGTTTTAATCGGAATATAGCGAAGAGGATTCAAAACAAAGAGTTGGATTTAGCTAACGTTAGAAGCTCAGCTACAGCCGATGCCAGCACCAAGAGGGCAGATGATAAATACGGTGCCTAGCTAAGTAAGTTGTTTTTCTGGCAAGCCACCTAGCTAGCTAGCTAACTTTAGTTTATCTACTGAAACCCATATTGTGTATTGCTAGCTAATGTACTACTGTGTTACAGTGGGGGGAAATAAAATTATATATATAATATATAATGTATGCACTCACTAACTGTAAGTCGCTCTGGATAAGAGCGTCTGCTAAATGACTAAAATGTAAATGTATAACAATGATGGCGAAACCATATTATCTCGAGGGACAATCAAGGCAGAACAACATGGTTGTGGACGGAATTGCAGAATCTCCACATGAGACCGGGAAAGAGTCTGAGGACAAAGTGAGGGAAATGATCTTGGAGAAACTGAATATGGACCACAGTGAGATTGAGGTGGATCGCATCCATAGGACTGAAAACCCACCACCCGCCCAGGTGACAGGCCCAGGTCGATATTGGTCAAGTTCCTGAGGTTCAAGTACAAGGTAGCTGTTCTGGAAAGAGCCATGAACTTGAGAGGAACGTATAGCTTCCTCAAGGAGGACTATCCTGAAGCTGTGCGCCAGAAGAGGAAAGAACTTATCCCAGCCATGAAAGCTGCCAGAGCGCGTGGGGACATTGCTTACATCCGCTGTGACAAGCTGTGAGAGAAACTATTAGCATTACTTTAAGGTTAATATAAGTGATAGGTTTGTACAATCTGGTTGTGGAAGTTGCTGTTTTAACATATCTCTGTACCTGGTCCACAATGGCTGTGCACATCGTGTTCTTACCCCCACCCTCTGTACTCTGAAACTGTTCGGATTCAAGGTATCTCTGTTCCGAATGAAGTCTCTCCTTATCCTCTATTCTAAGAACAAACAGTTCTTAGTACCCACAAGAGAACACAGAGGACAGAATATTTGGCCACCTCATCCGGTAGATATCGGTTGGTTCGACACATTGCGACAGTTGTGGTGGAACCAGCCATGACTAAGCATTTATAGGTCTACTATAGAAGACCTCTGTTTATCTCTGTATGTCAGAGCTCTCTGCCCAACACTCAAGAGTGTTGGGTCGACCAGCCTCATTATTGCAGAGCACTCACTCTATTCACTTGTGTGTATGGTGTGACCGGCTCCCTTATTAATATGTTTTGAATAAAGTGATATCCTGATTGGTGATTAATTAATTAGAATTTCCATGACAAAGTTCATTGTCCACCCTCCCTCCCAAAAGCCTGGAAGGGATGAGAGAGCTGTCATGACTGTCCATGAGAATCCAAATAGGTCAGATCAGGTTTGCAATGAATAACTTCAATCAGACCCCCTCTCACCCGTAGAGGGGGGTTAACAGCTCACACCCTGTTGTAAATCAACAAAGAAGGCCAGGCTCTCCCTTTCAAGATCCCCCAAAGGAATGTCTTTGTTTCAACAGACTTTTACCCGCTGAAACTTTAACACGTTCAAAAGCTAATACTGGAATAATATTCGTAATGCAGAACGTGGGGAATGGTCAGAGGCGATTGTTTGTTATTTTGTGATGTCATTAAAAATGTTATAAAGGAAATACTGTAACTTGGAAAGTATACACACTACATGTAGGAAGTTTCCATCCTATACTTTGTGCATATAATATGAAAAATGATTAAAGTGTTTTTATTAAGAGAGGGAAGTGATTTGAGAAGTTATATGACATAATTGTTTTTCATAACTTGGCACAGTTAGTAGTAACCTCCCAAAGTGAGGTCAGAAAGCGTATCAGCCTGACGGAGTGTATAAAAGATGGGTAAAGAAATTAACATAACAGACCAGAAAGATGTGAAGCGGCTGCTACTATTACTCTGCTCAAGCCATCCTGTTACGCTACGCCCATCACCCCACAGGGAATCATCGATATGGCGGGCTAGCCTATCTTCAAAGAAGCATCTTCAAGAGCGAATGGAAGGAAAATCAACTCTGTAGTTCTGTTCAGGACTACACGACAAGTCATCGGAGACCGGACAACTACGAAGAAGAAAACAACAGTAGAAGACTTGTTGGAACCTTTCTGGACAATCAGAGCCTTACAAGCGTGCCGCGAGAAGGCCCAACTCCCTTTCCAGGGTGGTCCTGTCCACCGAGAGAGATACATGGCGAACCAGGCATTTCACGTAAATGCATTCATGTTTCTTACTCAAAGAGGGTGGCGGTTCATGTGCCAAGTATGTAATTACTGTAGGTGAGAGTAGTTTCTGAATGTATCAAGGTTAAGTGTCTCTGTCCCTCCCTCTCCATCTCTTCTTTAACTAGCAGCCATGTTGTTGTCATTCCACTAGGGACCTGTTTTCTCCAGTCAATAACCAGTGCAGAGTGTGTATGTTTATTCTGTGTTCCCATTTAATTAGCTAGTAAATAAATAAACCAATTTGTGTAGTACTGAATCATAATTAAGGCTCGGGTTTTTTCAGATGCAAGGAGGTTACGACTGTTCAGAATGATAATATGATACGAGGTTATGATTAATAAGTTGACTGTTTATAGATGTGATAGGTTAAGACCTTTTAGAGTTTAATTCGGGAGATGGTAACTCTTTAAAGAACCGCTCTCGTGGTGCCCCAGATACTAATGGTGTAATTGTTACATGATTAATTTAGTTGGGTAACAATTAAACATAATTAGTTAATTAGAGATAACAGTCTTCAGATTAATGTTGAAGTCACGTCACGACAGAGCCATGCCTATGGGTTCGTAGCGTCAAACTCGCAGCACACACACACACACCAACAGATTACTGTAATGGACTGCTGAATGTATATTTTTTATCTTGCTTTGTTTGCTCTTTAACAGTGAGGGAAAAAAGTATTTGATCCCCTGCTGATTTTGTATGTTTGCCCACTGACAAAGACATGATCAGTCTATCATTTTAATGGTAGGTTTATTTGAACAGTGAGAGACAGAATAACAACAACAAAATCCAGAAAAACGCATGTTAAAAATGTTATAAATTGTTTCCATTTTAATGAGGGAAATAAGTATTTGACCCCTCTGCAAAACATGACTTAGTACTTGGTGGCAAAACCCTTGTTGGCAATCACAGAGGTCAGACGTTTCTTGTAGTTGGCCACCAGGTTTGCACACATCTCAGGAGGGATTTTGTCCCACTCCTCTTTGCAGATCTTCTCCAAGTCATTAAGGTTTCGAGGCTGATGTTTGGCAACTCGAACCTTCAGCTCCCTCCACAGATTTTCTATGGGATTAAGGTCTGGAGACTGGCTAGGCCACTCCAGGACCTTAATGTGCTTCTTATTGAGCCACTCCTTTGTTGCCTTGGCTGTGTGTTTTGGGTCATTGTCATATTGGAATACCATCCATCTCACTGTTCAAATTAACCTACCATTAAAATTATAGACTGATCATGTCTTTGTCAGTGGGCAAACATACAAAATCAGCAGGGGATCAAATACTTTTTTCCCTCACTGTAGTGGCTATATCCAGGAAATCCAAAGTTCAAAATTTGGGCATAAAATCGTGTATAAGAGATCATACAAAAGATTTTGCTGTGAATCTTACTTGGATGATTTTAAAATATTTGTTGGTCTGATGTGATTAATTAGGAATATCCAGACACAATGCAACTTGATGAATCTATGAAATGTATTCTTCCAATTATTGATAAACATCCACCTGTTAAGAAACTCACTGCTAGAACTGTTTAGGCTCCATGGATTGATGAGGAATTGAAAAACTGTATGGTTGAAAAAGATGGGGCAAAATGAGTGGCTAATAAGTCTGGCTGCACATCTGACTGGCTGACTTACTGCAAATTGAGAAATTATGTGACTAAACTCAACAAAAAGAAGCCAAGATCAATTATATAAAGATTGATGGAAAACAACTTTGGAGTACTTTAAATGAAATTATGGTCAGAAAGACAAAACCAGATGGCGTATTCATCACAAAACCATTTGATGTTGCCAATTATTTTAATGATTACTTCATTGGCAAAGTGGGCAAACTTAGGCAGGAAATGCCAACAATGAACAGTGAGCCATCGTACTCATGCATTAACAAAACGAATAATGAAAGAAAAGCATTGCAAGTTTGAATTGTGTAAAGTTAGTGTGGGAGAGGTGGAAAAATTGTTATCGATCAATAATGACAAACCTGGCATTGACAATGTAAATGGCAAGCTACTGAAGATGGTAGCTGACTCTATAGCCACTCCTATCTGTCATATCTTTAATCTGAGCCTAGAGGAAAGTGTTTTTCCTCAGGCTTGGAGGGAAGCCAAAGTCATTCCGCTACCCAAGAGTGGATAAGCGGCCTTGACTGGTTCTAACAGCAGACCTATCAGCTTGTTGCCAGCTCTTAACAAACTGTTGGAAAAACTTGTATTTGACCAAATGCAATGCTATTTTTATGTAAACATTATCAACAGACTTTCAGCATGCTTATAGAGAAGGGCATTCAACATGTACTGCAGTGACACAAATGACTGATGATTGGTTGAAATAAATTGATAATAAGAAGATTGTGGGAGCTGTACTGTTAGATTTCAATGCAACCATTGATATTATTGACCATAACCTGTTGTTGAGAACTTATGTGTTATGGCTTTTCAACCTCTGCCATATTGTGGATTCAGAGCTATCTATCTAATAGAACTCAGACGGTTTTCTTTAATGGAAGCTTCTCTAATGTCAAACATGTAAAGTGTGGTGTACCACAGGCAGCTCTCTAGGCCCTCTCCTCTTTTCAATTTTTACCAATGAACTGCCACTGGCATTAAACAAAGCATGTGTGTCCATTTATGCTGATGATTCAACCATATACAGTGCTATGAAAAAGTATTACTTTCTAATTTTATTTTGCATATTTGTGATCCTGAATGTTATCAGATCTTCAACCAAAACCTAATATTAGATAAAGGGAACATAAGTGAACAAATAACACAACAATTACATATCTATTTCATGTATTTCATAAACAAAGTTATGCAACACCCAATTCCCCTGTGTGAAAAAGTAATTGCCCCCTTACACTCAATAACTGGTTGTGCCACCTTTAGCTGCAATGACTCCAACCAAATGCTTCCTGTAGTTGTTGATCAGTCTCTCACGTCGCTGTGGAGGAATTTTGGCCCACTCTTCCATGCAGAACTGCATTAACTCAGTGACGTGTGGGTTTTCAAGCATGAACTGCTCGTTTCAAGTCCTGCCACAACATCTCAATTGGGATTAGGTCTGGATTTTGACTAGGCCATTCCAAAACTTCCAATTTGTTGCTTTTTAGCAATTTTCATGTAGACTTGATTGTGTGTTTTGGATCATTGTCTTGCTGCATGACCCAGCTGCGCTTCAGCTTCAGCTCTCAAACGGATGGTCTGACATTCTCCTGTAGAATTCTCTGATACAGAGCAGAATTCATGGTTCCTTCTATTAAGGCAAGTTGTCCAGGTCCTGAGGCAGCAAAGCATCCCCAAAGGAGAATAGGAGAGGGCCTAGAACTGAGCCCTGGGGGACACCAGTGGTGAGAGCACGTGGTGCGGAGACAGATTCTCGCCACGCCACTTGGTAGGAGCGACCTGTCAGGTAGGACGCAATCCAGGAGTGAGCCGCGCCGGAGATGCCCAACTCGGAGAGGAGGATCAGAGGATCTTCTTTTCAAATTGGTTGATGAAGTCATCCACAGAGAGGGAGTAGAGGGGGAGGGGAGGAGGATTCAGCAGGGAGGAGAAGGTGGCAAAGAGCTTCTTAGGGTTAGAGATACTTGTAATTTAGAGTGGTAGAAAGTGGCTTTAGCAGCAGAAACAGAGGAACAAAATGTAGAGAGGAGGGAGTGAAAAGATTCCAGGTCCGCAGGGAGTCTAGTTTTCCTCCATTTCCGCTCGGCTGCCCGGAGCCCTGTTCTGTGAGCTTGCAATGAGTCGTCAAGCCACAGAGCAGGAGGGCAGGACCGAGCCGGCCGGGAGGAAAGGGGACATAGAGAGTCAAAGGATGCAGAAAGGGAGGAGAGGAGGGTTGAGGAGGCAGAATCAGGAGATTGGCGGGAGAAGGATTGAGCAGAGGGAAGAGATGATAGGATGGAAGAGGAGAGAGTAGCGGGAGAGAGAGAGCGAAGGTTGCGACGGCGCATTACCATCTGAGTAGAGGCAGAGTGAGTAGTGTTGGAGGAGAGCGAGAGAGAAAAGGATACAAAGTAGTGGTCGGAGACATGGAGGGGAGTTGCAGTGAGATAAGTAGAAGAACAGCATCTAGTAAAGATGAGGTCAAGTGTATTGCCTGCCTTGTGAGGAGGAGGGGAAGATGAGAGGGTGAGGTCAAAAGAGGAGAGGAGTGGAAAGAAGGAGGCAGAGAGAAATGAGTCAAAGGTAGACGTAGGGAGGTTAAAGTCACCCAGAACTGTGAGGGGTGAGCCATCCTCAGGAAAGGAACTTATCAAGGCATCAAGTTCATTGATGAACTCTCCAAGGGAACCTGGAGGGCGATAAATGATAAGGATGTTAAGCTTGAATGGGCTAGTGACTGTGACAGCATGGAATTCAAATGAGGAGATAGACAGATGGGTCAGGGGTAAAAGAGAGAATGTCAACTTGGGAGAGATGAGGATTCCTGTGCCACCACCCCGCTGACCAGATGCTCTCGGGGTATGCGAGAACACATGGTCAGACGAGGAGAGAGCAGTAGGAGTAGCAGTGTTTTCAGTGGTAATCCATGTTTCCGTCAGCGCCAAGAAGTCGAGGGACTGGAGGGTAGCACTGAGTTAAAGCAGTTCTGCATGGAAGAGTGGGCCAAAATTCCTCCACAGCAACGTGAGAGACTGATCAACAACTACAGGAAGCATTTGGTTGGAGTCATTACAGCTAAAGGTGGCACAACCAGTTATTGAGTGTAAGGGGGCAATTACTTTTTCACACAGGGGAATTGGGTGTTGCATAACTTTGTTTATGAAATAAATGAAATAAATATGTAATTGTTGTGTTATTTGTTCACTTATGTTCCCTTTATCTAATATTAGGTTTTGGTTGAAGATCTGATAACATTCAGTATCACAAATACGCAAAAGTAGAGAAAATTAGAAAGGGGGCAAATACTTTTTCATAGCACTGTACACTTCAGCAACCACAGCTAATGAAGTCACTGAAACCCTTAACAAAGAGTTGCAGTCTGTTTTGGAATGGGTGGCCACTAATAAACTGGTCCTGAACATCTCTAAAACTAAGAGCATTGTATTTGGTACAAATCATTCCCTAAATTCTAGACCTCAGCTGAATCTGCTAATGAATGGTGTGGCTGTTGAACAAGTTGAGGAGACTAAATTACTTGGTCTTACCTTTAGATTGTAAACTGCCATGGTCAAAACATATAGATTCAATGGTTGTAAAGATGGGGAGAGGTCTGTCCGTAATAAAGAGACACTCCACTAATTCTCCCGTAATAAAGAGAATCTGACTACTTTCCGAATGCACTATAAATATGTCTGGATTTGATTAGAGCTTTGATCAGCATGAAAATTGAAACCTGATGCTACCTGAGTCTGATGAGCCATATATTAAATGTATTTCAAGAGCCCTACATTAACTTTAATGAGCCCAAGCAAGCCCAAATGATTGTGCCGTTATCCAATAGGCCTGTCTCTCCCCACCCTGATTGTTGATTCATCATGCGGAGGGCGTAGAGAAGACAGATTTAGACATCACATGTAATTTCAGAGTTCCATTTTACGCCATGCTGTTCATATAAATAATGTATTATAATTTACCGGTTTCTCGCAGTTACAGTATTTATACATTATGTAAATCAGTGAAGGCTGCTGAGGGGAGGATTATAATGTAATTATAATCATTATAATGGCTGGAACGGCGTAAATGGAATGGCATCAAACACATGGAAACCATGTGTTTGATGTATTTGATAGCATTCCCCACCAGCCATTACCATGAGCCTGTCCTCCCCAGTTAAGGTGCCACCAACTTCCTGTGATGTAAATTGCAAAGTCTTTTGTCTTTTTTGTTGTGTCAGACCCCAGTAAGACTAGCTGTCGCCATTGGCGTCGGCTAATGGGGATCCTAATAAATCAACAACAAAAAAACCTGTGAGGTGGATGGATTATCTTGGCAAAGGAGAAATGCTCACCAACAGGGATGTAAACAAATGTGTGCACAAAATGAGAGAAATAAGCTTTTTGTGCGTATGGAACATTTCTCTGATGTTTTATTTCAGCTCATGAAACATGGGACCAACACTTTACATGTTGCGTTTATATTTGTATTCAGTATACAATAGAGTATAATTGTATACTGGTGCCTGAGGTTCTTCCTGGAGTGGATTCTAGATACAGAAACAGAATTCCTTTGCCTGTGTGTCATTGTAGCAGAATTGTATCCCATGAACTGTATGCCTCTCAAGGGATTAGACATTATGCTGGATTTCAAGCAGATTACTCATAAGAAGCTGAATGGCAGTTTGATCATGACAACACTCCTCCCACAGCTTTACAAGTATTCCCTGAACTTTACTACACTGATCATACTGTATTTTCTTACTGTTTGTTTCTTTGTGAATGGCAATTTCATCATGACCACCAGTTCTCTTAGCTACAGATTGTTACACCCGATAATGTGATTTAACCAAATATTTTTCGTATCCATTACTGGGAGTTACAGGATAGGTACTGTTTGGTGTAGCACAGAGAATTTTTGACCAACCTTAGCAATGCCGTCTTCGTCCTCGATTCGTTGAAACGGAAGTCTCATAAAATATCCATGTTCAGTTGCAGGGGTCAGTTAAAAAATGCTCCATGAAGTAATCCAACAATGTGTATGCTGCCATCTTGTCTATTTCAAGTCTTATCTCATTGATCGAGACAGGTCTCTGTCATCATGACATGCAGCACTTTAGTGTGGACACCCACCTGTCTCGATCAATGAGAGAAGACTTGAAATAGACAAGATGTCAGCAAAAATCTTTGGGTAAATCACATTATCTGGTGTAACAATCTGTAGCTACAGTTCTCTGCACTTGTGTGTCTCTACACCGGAGACCCACTCGGACACACTGAACTGTACTACACTGTTCATAAAATAATTGTGTATGTTACTTTTACCAAATAACATTCTTGTTGAATAACCAGTTCTCGAGTTAGCATTAAATAGTGTACACTCAATCAGTCAAATGTATTTACAGTATAAGCCCTTTTTACATTAGCAGATGTCAAAGTGCTATACAGAAACCCAGTCTAAAACCCCAAACAGCAAGCAATGCAGATGTAGAAGCATGGTGGCTAGGAAAAAGTTCTGGCTGTGCCAGGTGGAGATTATAAGAGTTAATGGCCATTTAAGGCCAGATTGTTCTTCAAGATGTTCAAACGTTCATAGATGACCAGCAGGGTCAAATAATAATCACAGTGGTTGTAGAGGGTGCAACAGGTCAGTACCTCAGGAGTAAATGTCAGTTGGCTTTTCATAGCCGAGCATTCAGAGGTTGAGACAGCAGGTGGGGTAGAGAGAGAGAGTCGAAAACAGCAGGTCCGGGACAAGGTAGCACGTCCAGTGAACAGGTCAGGGTTCCCTAGCCGCATGCAGAACAGTTAAAACTGGAGCAGCAGCACGACCAGGTGGACTGGGGACAGCCAGGAGTCATCATGCCAGGTAGTCCTGAGGCATTATCCTAGGGCTCAGGTCCTCCAGGAGGGGCGGGAGAGAGAAAGAATTAGAGGGAGCATACTTAAATTCACACAGGACACCAGATAAGACAGGAGAATTACACCAGATATAACAGACTGACCCTAGCCCCCGGCACATAAGACTATTGCAGCATAGATACTGGAGACTGAGACAGGGGTGTGTCGGGGGACACTGTGGCCCCATCCGACGATACCCCCGGACAGGGCCAAGCCGCATTGCTTCCTGACACAGAGCTCACTTAACCCGGAAGCCAGCAGCACCAATGTGTCGGAGGAAACACCGTCTAGCTGGCGACTGTAGTCAGCCACAAGGAGTCTCTAGAGCGCGATGGGCCAAGGAAATCCCATCCGGTCAAACCCTCCCCTAACCCCAACGATGCTGGGCCAACTGTGCGCCGTCTCATGGGTCTCCCTGCATGGCCGGCTGTGACACAGCCTGGGATTGAACCCGGGTCTGTAGTGACGCCTCAAGCACTGTGATGCAGTGCCTTAGACCGCAGCGCCACTCTGGAGGCCTAACTGCCTTATACTTTGCTTGAAAAAAATATACTGTATAAATCTACAAATACCCTAACATCTAACCCTACACTCACTAAAAACCCAATACCCTACTCCACTATTTCAATCTATCTAGTCCTACCTCAGGCCAACAGCCTGAAAGGACGGGACACCACCACTCAACACACCCTGAAACTCTTCTGGCATCAAGTCTCGTACACCCAAATACCTCTCTGCAGCTGCCACCACAAACTCCATTTTCCGCGACTTACGTTCCATCCCTGCAGTACAGTTGATAACCATTGCTATAAAAGCATAAAATACAATCTTACTGAAGCATATACATTGCATTCGTAAAGTATTCAGACTCCTTGACTTTTTCCACATTTTGTTACGTTACAGCCTTATTGTAAAACCTTATTTACATAAGTATTCAGACCCTTTGCTATGAGACTCGAAATTGAGCTCAGGTGCATCCTGTTTCTATTGATCATCCTTGAGATGTTTCTACAACTTGATTGGAGTTCACCTGTGGTAAATTAAATTGATTGGACATGATTTGGAAAGACACACACCTGTCTATATAAGGTCCTACAGTTGACAGTGCATGTCAGAACATAAACCAAGCCATGAGGTTGAAGGAATTGTCCGTAGAGCTTCGAGACAGGATTGTGTCGAGGCACAGATCTGGGGAAGGGTACCAAAACATTTCTGCAGCATTGAAGGTCCCCAATAAGATAGTGGCCTCCAGCATTCTTAAATGGAAGAAGTTTGGAACCACCAAGACTCTTCCTAGAGCTGGCCGCACATCAAACTGAACAATCGGGGGAGAAGGGTCTTGGTCAGGGAGGTGACCAAGAAGCCGATGGTCACTCTGACAGAGCTCCAGAGTTCCTCTGTGGAGATGGGAGAACCTTCCAGAAGGACAACCATCTCTGCAGCACTCCACCAATCAGGTCTTTATGGTAGAGTGGCCAGACGGAAGCCACTCCTCAGTAAAAGGCACATGACAGCCCGCTTGGAGTTTGCCAAAAGGCACCTAAAGACTGTCAGACCATGAGAAACAAGATTCTCTGGTATTATGAAACCAAGATAGTACTCTTTGGCCTGAATGCCAAGCGTCACGTCTGGAGGAAACCTGGCACCGTCCCTACGGTGAAGCATGGTGGTGGCAGCATCATGCTGTGGGGATGTTTTTCAGCAGCAGGGACTGGGAGACTAGTCAGGATTGAGGCAAAGATGAACTGAGCAAAGTAAAGAGAGATCCTTGATGAAAACTTGTTCCAGAGCGCTCAGGACCTCCGATTGGGGCGAAGGTTCACCTTCCAACAGGACAACGACCCTAAGCACACAGCCAAGACAACACATCCTTGAGTGGCCCGGCCTTGAATTTGATCGAACATCTCTGGAGAGACCTGAAAATAGCTGTGTAGCGACGCTCCCCATCCAAGCTGACAGAGCTTGAGAGGATCTGCAGAGAAGAATGGGAGAAACTCCCCAAATACAGGTTTGCCAAGCTTGTTGCGTCATACCCAAGAAGACTTGAGGCTGTAATCGCTGCCAAAGGTGCTTCAACAAAGTACTGAGTAAAGGGTCTGAATACTTACGTAAATTTTATTTGGAAACATTTCTACAAACCAGTTTTTGCTTTGTCATTATGGGTTATTGTGTGTAGATTGATGAGGAAAAAAAACTATTTAATCAATTTTAGAATAAGGCTGTAACATAACAAAATGTGGAAAAAGTAAAGGGGTCTTAATACTTTCCGAATGCACTGTATCACTTGTTGGCCTATCCCTCTGTACTGGTAGCTCTACTGCTCACACCACTCCTTTCAGGATCCCTCCCCCTTGACACATCTTCCTCTACTTTATTCACTACCTCAGCATACTACAACTTCTGCACAACTCTAACCCTGGAAAACTCAATCTGCCTCTCTCGCACTGGACATTTCTGATCCCCAGCCCCATGGGCACCCCTACAATTAACACATACCACTACTTTCCCCAATGCTACACATTCCTTTGTCTCATGCCCTTCTGCACACTTCTTACACCTAGGAACCTCCCTCCTACACACTGCTGCTACATGCCCATAAGCTTGACATCTGTAAAAACGTAATGAATTTGGCACAAACTCTCGTACGGGATAACTTATATCCTAACATCACTTTGTCGGGCAAAGACTCAACATTAAAACTCAAAAGAACAGACAACGACTCTTGTTTCAGCACTCACGCCACTCTGTCTGCGTCGCACCAAACGACGAGCATCACAAACACCGGGAATCTTCCCCTTCAGTTGGTCAACTTTTACAGCTACCCCAGTAATCACTCCTTTTCTTGAGAGCTAAACAATTCACATCTCTTGTCCCCGTTCGTTTAACGCGGAGCACCTGCTCCCTCTGACCAGCAGAAACACAACAAATTATCACCACACCACTTCTGGTTACCTTCACCAATTCCACAGCACCCAACTCTGTTTTCACCCACCCTGAAACTTCACATGTGGCACAGCCAAAAGGCAACGGTCCACTTTTTCCAAAAATGGCACTCCTACCATCATAGACTCATCTTTATCCTGACCCTCTGTGCAAGCCTCGGATTCCGAGAACTTCACCACACCTACCCCCTCCAATACTTCACCCTCACTCACTTCCATCCCATTTCTCCTCCTGTCTTCGATCCGGCGTACAACTCACTCTGCTTACACTTTCTACCATTCTGCTTTAACAAACCATCTCCCTTTTTTCAGCCATTTTTAACCGATTCAAGCTCACCCTCTTCCTCCCGCTCTCTCTTTGACCTCCTCTGCCTCTCTTTCCCCCTCCATTCCTCCTCTGTATTCCAAGTATATGTCTCCTTCTGATAATACTGCACATCTCCTGACATACATCTAGTTATTGCCCTCTCAAGGGATGCCATTTTCCTTATCTCAATTAATTAATTAAAAAACGGTGTGCTCAGCTCCTACTGTCTTTGCTAAGGCTAAGGTCTGCCAGACTTTGTGGTTCACTATGAGCGGACAATACACAGGAAGTCGAAACTTCCCGATTCTACCAATGAAATGAAAATGTGCTAGTTCTAGCTTGTGGTTTGGATAATTGTGATGTCTATGATAAAAACGTAATGTTGTTAATGTAATAATAACTATATGCTGTGGCAGAGCCAGGGTCAAATTCCCCTTTAAAATAATGTGTCCCCATTATTTAAAAAATATAATTGTAGGCCTATCGCTACAGTAGATCAGTTGTGGGGTTTTGCCCTTTCTTTATGCACTTTTCTACAAGCTTGCATGACTTCAGTTCTTAGTACGTGTCATTGATGGGAGTCGCTGGAGAACGAATGACTGTCCCTCTTGCCTGGCACCGGTGACAAACAGGAACTTATGCAAGCAGGCGGTAATAGTCGAAGCGCTGAAGTGAGCGGAGCAGCCATATTGCCGCGCTGCGAGTTCAGCAGAGGGGAGAATACGCGGCTGTAGCCCTGCCATAGAACCATCTCATCTCAAATCACACTTTCTCTGGTAAGACATTCTACAAAGTAACAATGTATAGCGTAGTCTATACATCGAATATTTATGTGAACGTGAGACTGTTGAGCAGAATAGGGATGCTCACTACTTTGTTTCCGCACTTGTTGCAGTACTTCTGCTGCCTCTTCCCTCAAAGGGGAACAACATCTCACAACAGGTGTCTGGGATTATTGTAGTCGGATGTGGTTTGGTAGAAGGCTAGCAGTTGAAGGTTATGTAGATTGCATGTGTATACATGTATCCATGATGTAACGACTACATTTTAGTCGTATTTTTCCTCCAAAATCCAAAATTATAGCCTATTCGATTCGGGTCAAATAATTATATATTTTGCATAATAATATCATGACATTTGACAAAAAAGAAGGGGCTATGTCAAATTCACTGATTAGCCGAGTATGCTAGCTGTTTTAGGTTGGCTGTAGATTTGGGTTTGGTAGGTGGACTCAACATGTTTTCTTTGAACAGAACAAGCAAGAAATTGCCTACCATACGCGTGGAACATTGTATCTGTTTTAACACACAGTCGTGTAGCCTAATCTAGTCGGTTTTGTGACTTTTGAAATGGCCCAAACAGTGTTGGCTATTATTAAATACCCTAATATGTGTATCTTCTTCAGAAGTGAATCAAGCTCGTGGCTATCTTGTGATTCCAACTGATCAAGTTGTTACATTTGTAACAGACCCTAATCGCAACAAGTAGTTTTGACACAATGTAACAGTGTCTGTCCCTGGCGGATAGGCTACTTTATATCCGCTTTACACCCAGTAGTAGCCAAGTTTAATTAATTAATTCTTAAGGAAAATGTCCCTCAAGTACACCGTGCAGCATATAGGCTACATCGAACGTCCTCCTCATCATTTTATCCGAGCAAGGTTCACACCTTGAAACAGTTGTGGTGTTGAAGTAAGGTTCACACCTTGATACAGTATTGGTGCTCAAGTAAGATAATACCGAGAAGGGTAGAGACTGTGACTCTTATGGGTGAGGCTCGTTTAATCTAAACTTCCATATTTATTCATAATAATGATTGACACGGATATACAAGGCATGCGTCAACCAATCTCAATTTCGCAGCAGCGTTTAAAAAAGGAAGGGTAGTCCCATTTGACTCAGTATCACCGGGGTGGCTGAAACTCGTTTCTCTTTCGCTCCCTCTGACAGGAAGGCACTGTGGAGACGTCATCTAGGAGGCTATCCGAAGTATTTGGAAACCCACTTTACACCTCTCCGCACAGACCCAGGAAAAGGAAACAAAATGCCTAAAGCTGTAAGTATTGCTGTAGTTTTATTTGTTTAAAAGCTTTTCGTGTATTCAGACTATTTCTGAGTTGCCTGAAACTAATGCTTGGTAACTATGATACGTTGCCAGTCATGAGTCGAGATGGGAGTAGCCCAGGCAAGCGAGAGATTTATTGCCACGATGTCTGCTCGTGATGAGAGGAGGTATTCATGGGAGTCTAGAGATAGGGGCTGTATAGGCTATTTGTGCTGTAATGACTACCTTACACTACACTAAATATGTATAATGTTTCTATGGTTTAATTTGTGGTGTCACTTGTAGATGAAAATGAAAACGTTGTCCTCACTTATAGAAATACTTTCTCCCGAACTGAGAATATGGAATATGAGAATAAGAATTTGGTGGCCTCTTGTAAGTGATCACACTGTCTGAATATGTGGTTTCTCACATGAAGTTGAGTCATTTTCACTAAAGTCTTACTCTCACAACCTCTTTATTTGACCTAATGTAATATCTTAGCAGTGACCTACCTGGGTACACAACTGCCCCCAGCTTTTTGTTGAAAATGTGTCTTTGAAAGCACTTCCCACAAGTGTTGCAAAACAATGGACTTTCATTACTTTAACCAAAGAGGAAGTAAAGGATTGTCTGACCAAAATGACCAGATAAGTTTATTTGATTAAATGGAATATCACACCAGCCTCTAAAATAATGTGCTGTGCTTCAACTGAGACATTTCTATTTTGCTTTGCCCGGGGTGCAAATAGCCCTAATCGCGTGTGATCTAGAGAGAAGTTGATAGTTGAACAGTACGCTGTATTGTATTCACAGTTAGTCCCCCATCCAAGACACCCCCCAGTCGAAGACTCTAGGAGTCATAAAGAGTGTTGTTGGTTGGTTTAGAAATTGCCCTAGGGTTGTTAAGAAATTCACACTAAACTGGGAAGTAGTGACATCATCAGTGTGGTGCTGGCTGCATGACAGAGTAGCACTCTCTGTCACTCCGCTGTTAACACTTGAAAACCTTGCCTTTTTGGGATATAATGGCAGATAGTTTTATTTTCCATGATCTCAATGAGGCATAATCATTGATCTACTGCCACTGACTCACTTCTCTCTACATGACTAACTGAAACTTAAGAGTTTAAGGAAGGCATGAAATATTACTACGGCCAAGTTATTACTAAGTTAAGTATTTTAATGAACTTGGTCTTTAATTTTTTTGTTTTGAAGTCAATAGTTTTGCAACTCTCAAATTAATCCTAAAAATGCTGAGTTTTTTATTTATAGCATTGGTTGGTCAAAATAGGTGTTTATGTTTTGGATGTGGCTGCTGCACTCACTGACTGGAAGGGCTTTCTAGAAAACTGACATGATCAGCTCTTATTGAGATTTTGTATCACGCTTTGTGATGCAAAATCCTTTTTACTGTGAAAGATACGTGTTAAACATGGTGGAATTTCTCTATTATATAGAGACAGCAGAGTAGGCTAGAGTTCATTTGGTTAAGAATATAAATAAATCTGACAAGAGAAAGATGAGATTTGAGCAGCTGAGATTGAGATCCTGGTTTGGTCTCTTCTCTGGCTCGAGTTACACTTGTTAGAATAACACATTGTCACCAAGTGTGTGACGGTGTTCACTCCTTGGCTTTCCCTAAATCCTCTTTCTGTGTGGTCGCGGCCCCTTGAACATCCATGTGACAGTCAGACCACACACACACAGTCACACAAGGCGTGGCCTTAATCAACACTTACTGTATGGGTGTTCCCTCCTCGTGTCCGAAACCCATTGCTAATCATTTGTTCTCTTCAATAATTGATAATTCAATGATATAATGATGCCTGCTGTTACGCACTCTGGGTATGTCACTCTGAATAGTCGTCATGTTAGCACTTACCACATCGTTATATATTTAGACATCATTATGTAGTAATTAGTTCCTAATAGAAGTCAATACACTGTGTTTAGTCAACAAGTTGGCCAAGCTGAGGTACTGGGCCCTGGTCTGCAAAACGAATCCACTTCTTAGAGGTTTCAGTCCTAAATACCTTAATGAAAGGGGCGCAGTAGGGGTGTATACTACCCCCTCGCCAGTCTCCATGGGACCAACTGCAGGGAGGTAGTGCACTGCATGTCAGCAGGTTGCACACAGCACAGTGGTGGTTTATGGCTATATGGCTCTGTGGGGCATTTCAGCCACGTTCCCATGACAACCCCACATTGCAACAGACTCCTGTAAAGCCATGCAGACCATGCACGTGGTTAAATATTGAATGGTTTACAGCACAGGGGAATGCAGGTGATGATCACCATTGGGACCAACTCATTAACCAGTGAATGGTGTTATATAGATGATAGTAGACTACAGGAAAAGGAGGGCCAAGCATGCCCCCATTCTCATCAACGGGGCTGTAGTGGAGCAGGTTGAGAGCCTTTAGTTCTTTGATGTCCACATCACCAATGAACTGTCATGGTCCAAACACACCAAGACAGTCGTGAAGAGGGCACGACAATGCCTATTCCCCATCAGGAGACTGAAAAGATTTGGCATGGGTCCTCAGATCCTCAAAAAGTTCTACAGGTGCACCATCGAGAGCATCCTGACTGGTTGTATCATCGTCTGGTATGGCAACTGCTCAGCGTTCGACCGCAAGGCACTACAGAGGGTAGTGCGTACGGCCCAGTTCATCACTGGGGCCAAGCTTCCTTCCATCCAGGACCTCTATACCAGGCGGTGTCAGAAAAAGGCCCTAAAAATTGTCAAAGACTCTAGCCACCCTAGTCATAGACTGTTCTCTCTGCTACCACACGGCAAGCGGTACCGTCTACGTCCAAAAGGCTTCTTAACAACTTTTACCCCCAATCCATAAGACTCTGAACAGCTAACCACATTTTTACGCTGCTGCTACTCTCTGTTTATTATCTATGCATAGTCACTTTAACTCTACTTACATGTACATATTACCTCAATTACCTCGACTAACCTGTGCCCCCGCACATTGACTCTGTACCAGTACCCCCTGTATATAGCCTCGTTACTGTTATTTTATTGTTGCTCTTTTAATTATTATTATTATTTATTTATTGTTTACCTCTGTTTATTTAGTAAGTACTTTCTTAACACTTATTTTTTTTCTTAACTGCATTGTTGGTTAAGGGCTTGTAAATAAGCATTTAACTGTAAGGTTTACACCTGTTATATTCGGCGCATGTGACAAATAAAATGTGGCTATTTAATACCATACCTGGCCTCCACAATCCCCCGACCTCAACCCAATTGATATGGTTTGGGATGAGTCGGACCACAGAGTGAAGGAAAAGCAGCCAACAAGTGCTCAGCATATGTGGGAACTCCTTCAAGACTGTTAGAAAAGCATTCCAGGTGAAGCTGGTTGAGAGAATGCCAAGAGTGCGCAAAGCTGTCATCAAGGCAAAGGGTGGCTACATTGAAGAATCTCAAATATAAAATATATTTTGATTTGTTTAACACTTTTTTGGTTACTACATGATTCCATATGTTATTTCATAGTTTTGATGTCTTCACTATTATTCTACAATGTAAAAATAAAGAAAAATCCTTGAATAAGTAGGTGTGTCCAAACTTTTGACTGGTACTGTGTGTATGTATATATATATATATATATATATATATATATATATATATATATATATATATAATATAGCAGATTACTTTCTGGCTCCCTTACACAGCTGATCTGGAGTCAGTTTGACTGTGTGCGTTCTGGGAGCTGGGGTCCATTAGAATTCTTCGTGGTGCAGGAAAGGGACCACTGGGGAGGCACAGATGAAAAGGGATCTTTGTTTTGCTGTGTAAATATATTTTTTGTTGCCCACAACAATCAATATGTAGATGAGGCTTTTCCAACGCAAAAAAAGAAACAACCTTTCATGCGTTTTTCTTTTGTAGTCAATTCACGTTCACTTTGAATTGTTCTTTCTATGGAGTAATTAATTTGGCCATATCTACTGCCATAGACACGTCAGTTATTATGTGTAGGCTCAGTATGTAGCCTATGAGGCAGCTAGACATCATGGCAGTGAGTAAACAGTCCAGTCAGTCAGAGCCCAGGCCCCAGCCCAGGAGACATCCCGTTAGGCCGTTTCCAGTGGGCGTCATTGAGTTTCATCACTTCAGAGCCTCAATGTCATTCACAATGGCCAGGAGATGACAGATTACACCAAAGACTCTGCTAGCAGCAGTCTCCCTCTTACCGGAGTCCACACACATCTCCATAGGGTTGTCAGTGCACGCCAATAACCTGGGTAAATACTGTAGGCCTCATTTTCTCAACTGAAACATTTGACCTAGAAGCGAAAGGTGTAGGACTAGTGTTTGTTAGTGAGCTTACAATGCTGATATTGTAATGAATATTATGTATTGTAGCAGGACTTTAATCGTGTGATGAGAACTAACCTACATGGAATTAAGTATTTATTGTGAAAGACTACAAACTTGACGTCATGCCTCATTCATGGAAATCAGAGGGCGCTCTCATTGCAACATACTATATGAGGCTAATGTTTTTCATAGTTTTTTCAAAAAACTTTTAGTTGTTTGAAACATTTTATTACCACAGTGGACCTCCTTAAGCAGGCAGTCATGCCAGGTTTTTTCTGGATCAAAAAGGGGCTTAGGTGGTGGGCGTGGCAGGGGGCATGACTGGGTTGGCAATGGGCTCGGTCAGTGCAGCTGCATTAAAAAAAAAAAATTAGAAGCCCCCATCTTGGCGGTGTAGAGAAATGTTAGCTTCTTTTTTTTTTATCCTGCAATTATACACATTTCTCCATGGAGCTGAGATTAGTTTTTGTAGTTTTAAAGCAATTTCCCTGCTATTTTATGCATTTTGCCATGACTAATGCTGTTCTTTTGCTCTAACATAATAACAAAATCAATACTACCAAATTCAATGTTTTGGGAATTTTCAATTCTCCCTGACTGTCTAGCTTTTATCTTGGCGATTGTTTGTTGTCAATGATTGTAATATAAAATATATATAGGTCCATTATCTTTTTTACATTTACGTCATTTAGCAGACGCTCTTATCCAGAGCGACTTACAAATTGGTGCATTCACCTTATAGCCAGTGGGATAACCACTTTACAATATGTTTTTTTTATTTTCTTCTTTCTTTGGGGTGGGGTAAGGGGGGGTAGAAGGATTGCTTTATCCTATCCCAGGTATTCCTTAAAGAGGTGGGGTTTCAAGTGTCTCCGGAAGGTGGTGAGTGGCGCTGTCCTGGCGTTGTGAGGGAGCTTGTTCCACCATTGGGGTGCCAGAGCAGCGAACAGTTTTGACTGGGCTGAGCGGGAACTGTGCTTCCGCAGAGGTATGGGGGCCAGCAGGCCAGAGGTGGATGAACGCAATGCCCTCGTTTGGGTGTAGGGACTGATCAGAGCCTGAAGGTACGGAGGTGCCGTTCCCCTCACAGCTCCGTAGGCAAGCACCATGGTCTTGTAGCAGATGCGAGCTTCAACTGGAAGCCAGTGGAGTGTGCGGAGGAGCGGGGTGACGTGAGAGAACTTGGGAAGTTTGAACACCAGACGGGCTGCGGCATTCTGGATGAGTTGTAGGGGGAGGAGGACACAACGGAGTTGTCAACCGTGATGGCGAGATCATGGAACGGGCAGTCCTTCCCCGGGAGGAAGAGCAGCTCCGTCTTGCCGAGGTTCAGCTTGAGGTGGTGATCCGTCATCCACACTGATATGTCTGCCAGACATGCAGAGATGCGATTCGCCACCTGGTTATCAGAAGGGGGAAAGGAGAAGATTAGTTGTGTGTCGTCTGCGTAGCAATGATAGGAGAGGCCATGTGAGGATATGACAGAGCCAAGTGACTTGGTGTATAGCGAGAATAGGAGAGGGCCTAGAACTGAGCCCTGGGGGACACCAGTGGTGAGAGCACGTGGTGCGGAGACAGATTCTCGCCACGCCACTTGGTAGGAGTGACCTGTCAGGTAGGACGCAATCCAAGAGTGAGCCGCGCCGGAGATGCCTAACTCGGAGAGGGTGGAGAGGAGGATCTGATGGTTCACAGTATCAAAGGCAGCAGACAGGTGTAGAAGGACAAGGGCAGAGGAGAGAGAGTTAGCTTTAGCAGTGCGGAGAGCCTCCGTGACACAGAGGAGCAGTCTCAGTTGAATGACCAGTCTTTAAACCTGACTGGTTTGGATCAAGAAGGTCATTCTGACAGAGATAGCAAGAGAGTTGGCTAAAGACGGCACGCTCAAGAGTTTTGGAGAGAAAAGAAAGAAGGGATACTGGTCTGTAGTTGTTGACATCGGAGGGATCGAGTGTAGGTTTTTTGAGAAGGGGTGCAACTCTCACTCTCTTGAAGACGGAAGGGACATAGCCAGCGGTCAAGGATGAGTTGATGAGCGAGGTGAGGTAAGGGAGAAGGTCACCGGAGATGGTCTGGATAAGAGAGGAGGGGATAGGGTCAAGCGGGCAGGTTGTTGGGCGGCCGGCTGTCACAAGTCGCAAGATTTCATCTGGAGAGAGAGGGGAGAAAGAAGTCAAAGCATAGGGTAGGGCAGTGTGAGCAGGACCAGCAGTGTCATTTGACATAACAAACGAGGATCGGATGTCGTCAACCTTCTTTTCAAAATGGTTGACGAAGTCATCCACAGAGAGGGAGGGGGGGGGGGGAGAGGGGGAGGAGGATTCAGCAGGGAGGAGAAGGTGGCAAAGAGCTTCCTAGGATTAGAGGCAGATGCTTGGAATTTACATACTTTATACATACTTTATATATGGGTTTAGTCGTTTCAGTTTACACTGAAAGCGTTTTTCCATTCAAGTAATGTGTATACTGAACAAAAATATATAGTTACAGTTCATAGAGGGAAATCTGTCAATTGAAATAGTAATTATGCCCTAATCTATGGATTTAACATGACTGGGCAGGGACACACCCACTGGGGAACCAGGCCCAGCCAATCCGAATGAGTTTTTCTCCACAAAAGGGGTTTATTCTCTCCTAATGTTTAGAGAAATAAGCTTTTTGTGCATATGGAACATTTCTGGGATCTTTTATTTTAGCTCATGAAACATGGAACCAACACTTTATGTGTTGCATTTAAATTTTTGTTCAGTGTCATCTATCTATCTAATATATTTTATGACTTAGGCGTCCGTTTAAAATTCCTGCAGGCCTAAACAATAAGGACTTGCCATGTTTGTGCGGCATAGGTCAGTCTTATAAGTTATTAACCGAAGAACGGAAAGGCATGCCTTTTCTCTCAAAACAGAAGGGAATGGATGGACATTGTCAATACAGGCTAACCTGATTAGCTGGTCTGTGTTGAGGGGTTATGACACTATTGCCCTCTCCACCTATCGCTATCTCCGTTAGGGGTTCCCTTCTAAAATCAACCATGTTCCTTTACTGTAACTAACTACAGCTGCTATGGCACCCCTCAGAGCCTGTTTCCTCTCTAGGTTTCTTCCTAGGTTCCTGCCTTCTAGTGAATTTTTCCTAGCCACTGTGCCATTACATCCGCGTTGGTTACTTTTTGGGGTTTTATGCTGGGTATCTGTAACGAACTTTGTGACAACTGCTGATGTAAAAAGGGCTTTATAAAATAAATTGGATTGCATTTGACTATAGGCCTACATGTGCTCCTGAGTGGCGCAGTGGTCTAAGGCACTGCATCGCAGTGCTAACTGTGCCACTAGAGATCCTGGTTCGAATCCAGGCTCTGTCGCAGCCGGCCGCGACCGGGAGACTCATGGGCGGTGCACAATTGGCCCAGCGTCGTCCAGGGTAGAGCATGGCGTTTGCAACGCCAGGGTTGTGGGTTCGATTCCCACGGGGGGCCAGTATAAAAAAAGATGTATTCACTAACTGTAAGTCGCTCTGGATAAGAGCGTCTGCTAAATGACAAACAAAAAAAAGTGCAGTAGGTGTGTTTTTTCACAACCACACACAAGTTTACCACACTAGGTTAGTGTGAAATCTGAAACGAGCCCAGGAGTAAATATTGAAAGTGAAACACCTCGTGATTTTCACCCTTAATTCCCTCTGATCAGTATTTATGTCTATTACAAGGCACATAAACAAACACATGATCTGCTGTGTTTCGTCTGTACGTATCATCCCCTTTGAAGTCCCCTGTAGCTCAGTTGGTAGAGCATGGCGCTTGCAACGCCAGGGTTGTGGGTTTGTTTCCCACGGGGTGCCAGTATGAAAAATGTATGCACTCACTAACTGTAAGTCGCTCTGGATAAGAGCGTCTGATAAATAACTAAAAAATGTTTGTTTTTTTAAAGAAAAGAAAAAAAGTACAGTACATTTATTTTTTGTACATTACTCTACGGCTGCTCATTCATTGTTAGTTCCTAAAGCGTTTGAACACATCTCTCTTACTAAATAGTAAATACTAATGTTTTTGTGTTACTAATGTCTTTCTGTCATGTCTCTGTCTCCTCAGGTCAATGTTCGCGTCACCACCATGGACGCTGAGCTGGAGTTTGCCGTCCAGCCCAGCACCACTGGCAAACAGCTCTTTGACCAGGTCAGTGTTAACAGTACATTTATGACTGTCATATTAATACAGATGTAGGATCTTAATTTGAGCCAGTTTGCTACAGCAGGAAAATAACCTTGCAGCAACACGAAATATGAATTATAATGTGGATAATAATTAATGGACGTTTTTTTAGGGGTCGATCATTTTGTTACGTAAGGTAAAATCAAGTCTGACATTTCTTAAGTGGAAATTACATACTTCAAAAATCTTTTTATACCTCAAATACACTACACGTTTTAAATGTCCTGCATTGCAGGAAAGTTCTCCTGCAACAGGGTAATCAAATTAAGATCCTACATCTATAGCCATACATTTAGTCTTGTTATCAGTAGTAACAAAACCTGTACCAAAACCACAAGTATGTATAGCAGGGTTTTGCTTTTGCAATTCTTCTCCATGATAACACTTATTACTGGAATAATTTAGTGAGGCTTTCTAGGAGTGTGTGTGTGTGTGTGTGTGTGTGTGTGTTAATCAGTGGTTCTGCTCCAGTGACCCACCCTGAAGCCTACTCCCCCACCTCTACATCTTCCTACCTCCAGGCATGTCCTGTCCCCACACACACTCATGAATGTTATCTCAGGGAAGGTTGCAAGAGATTTTAACTGGAACCATTCTTATCTGACCTTCCCTTCTCTCCTGGAGCTATGACGACCATTCCCAGGAGTGGTGCTGTGCTAAGAGCCAAAAATGTACTGAAACTGATTACTGGTAGTGTGAGAAAAGGGAGTATGATGAAAGCCTGTTTCTTTTGATCAGATGTCAATATATCTGACAATATGACAGTGAGTCATCCAAACCATTGTCCTTCCCACGGAACCCTGTCTGAGTCGGTTCCTGACATCGAAGTCAATTGACATTGTACAGCATGTTTTCTGTACAACTGTTTTGAGTACTGTCACGATCGTCGGATATAGAGGACCAAGGCGCAGCGTGGAAGGTGAACATACTTATTTATTAAATGATACACGAACAAAACAACAAATCGATACGTGACGTCCACAGGTGCAAAACACAAACCAACACGGAACAAGATCCCACAAACACTGTGGGAAAATCACCTGACTAAATATGGTTCCCAATCAGAGACAACCAGCAACAGCTGATACTCGTTGCCTCTGATTGAGAACCACTCTGGCCAACATAGATATACAAACTAAACTAGACACAACGAGCACAAAACATAAACTCTACACACCCTGGCTCAACTTAAAAGAGTCCCTAGAGCCAGGGCGTGACAAGTACAGCGTGTTTGTATGGTAAGTTCAGAGGGACAATAGGAGAATTACGTATTGTTCTCAGATTACTGAGTACAGTGCCTTCAGAAAGTATTCATACCCCTTGACTTATTCCACATTTTGTTGTTACAGCCTGAATTCAAAATGGATTCAATTTTTTTTTACTCACCCATCTACACACAATACCCCATAATGACAAAGTCAAAACATGTTTTTAGAAAGTTTTGCAAATTTATTGAAAAATGAAATGCAGAAATATCTCATTTACATAAGTATTCACTCCCCTGAGTCAACACTTTGTAGAAGCACCTTTTGGCAACGATTACAGCTGTGAGTCTTTCTCTGTAAGTCTCTTAGCGCTTTCCACACTTGGATTGTGAAACATTTGCCCAGTATTCTTTTCAAAATTCTTTAAGCTCTGTCAAATTGGTTGTTGATCATTGCTAGACAACAATTTTAAATGTTTTGCCATATATTTCCAAGTAGGTTATTGTCCTGCTGAAAGGTGAATTCATCGCCCAGTGTCTGGTGGAAAGCAGACTAAACCAGGTTTTCCTGTAGGATTTTGCCTGTGCTTAGCTCCATTCCGTTTCTTTTTTATCCTGAAAAACTCCCCAGTCCTTAACGATTACAAGCATACCTATAACATGGTGCAACCACCACTATGCTTAAAAATATGGAAAGTGGTACTCAGTAATGTGTTGTGTTGGATTTGCCCCAGACATAACACTCTGTATTCAGGACAAAAAATTAAATGCTTTGCCAATTTTTTTGCAGTATTACTTTAGTGACCTGCAAAGAGGATGCATGTTTTGGAATATTTGTATTCTGTACAGGCTTCCTTCTTTTCACTCTGTCAATTAGGTTAGTATTGTGGACTAACTACAATGTTGTTGATCCATCCTGAGTTTTCTCCTATCACAGCCATTCAACTCTGTAATTGTTTTAAAGTCACCATTGGTCTCATGGTGAAATCCCTAAGCGGTTTCCATCCTCTCCGGCAACAGAGTCAGGAAGGAAGCCTGTATCTTTCTAGTGACTGGGTGTATTGATACACCATCCAAAGTGTATTCATTACTTCACCATGCTCAAAGGGATATTCAATGTATGCTTTTTTAAATGTATTACACATCTACCAATAGGTGCCCTTTGCAATGCATTGGAAAACCTCCCTGGTCTTTGTGGTTGAATCTGTGTTTGGAATTCACTGCTAGACTGAGGGACCTTACAGGTAATTGTATATGTGAGGTACAGAGATGAAGTCATTCAAAAATCATGTTAAACACTATTATGTCACTCTTGAGTGAGTCCATGCAACTCCTGAACTTATTTAGGCTTGTCATAGCAAAGGGGTTAAGTAATTGACTCGACATTTCTATTTTTAGTTTGTAAAGACTTCGAAAAACATGATTGCGCTTTGACATCATTGGGGGTATTGTGTGTAGGCCAGTGATGATACATTTCAATTTAATCAATTTTAAAGTCAAGGGGTGTGAATACTTTCTGAAGGCACATCGACAAGAGCTTGTAGTATGTTACTGGAACCCCTTATTGGTCCATCAGTGTACTACACTGTATGTTCTTATCTAATGGTTGAGTCCCATAGTGTCACATTCTGCAGCTACAGTGTGGAATGGATTCCAAAGGCACCGTGCGATGTAGCAAGCCTCTATTCCACCACGGAAAGGCATTGTCTTGGCTTGCCATAGCCACTTCCTGAATAACTTGTTTGTCAGTTGTGTGTACATGTGTGGAAACATGACTAGGGAATTTCACCTTCATGCCCTCTGCAGTGATATTAGCATTAGATTCTGATGTTGTTCAGGATTGTCGGCATTAGATTCAGACGTTCCACTTTAGTGTCACTAAGAATTCCTTCACCTACACGTTGAAAGGCCTCAGTGGGGTGTGTCGTACATTAATTATTACGTTAAAAATTATATTATATAGTACATTGTCGTGCACCAGAATAATTTGTGTCGGAAACAGTTAATCGCCACTCGCAATACAGGTGCAAGTAATAGTTTTGTCTTGACAACTTTCCATCTGATAACCACCAGTAACCACAGGTGAAATTGACTGACGTTTAACTACTTCCTCTAGTTAGCAATGTGTCAGTCAGAAGCCTGTGACCCAATTGAGTTAGAAACCTGGCCTGGACGGGTGAAGTCGGTAGCAGACATCCCCTGCAGAGAAGGCCTCAGACACAGACAGTCAGACAAAAGCGCACGCACAGACAGACAGACAGTCAGATAGACAGGCAGTCAGACAGACAGACAGTCAGATAGACAGGCAGTCAGACAGACAGACAGTCAGATAGACAGGCAGTCAGACAGACAGACAGTCAGATGGACAGGCAGTTAGTTAAGTGGAAAGGCTGAGTAATACCAGTGGTGAGCTCATCCCTGGGGTGTTCCCCTGTTAAAGTGACCTGGCGTGGGACCCTCTCTGTGCCTCAGCCCTCTCATATGACCAGCGACGTGCAGCCCTAACGGGACGAATTGCTGCCGGCCCGCCACTCTTCAACTCACAACCACTTTGATTTCCCATAGAACTGCTCAAAGGCTTTTTCCTTTTAGTTGTTCTTAGGATACTTTACAAATGGCACCATATTGTGGGCCCTGGTCAAAAGTAGTGCACTGAAAACATTTACATTTTAGTCAATTAGCAGACTCTCTTATCCAAAGCGACTTACAGGAGCACTTAGGGTTAAGTGCCTTGTTCAAGAACCTTAGATACTGTGTGTGTGTACATTCGGGACAGGCCACGTAAATAAATGAAGGGGTAGTTCAATAGGGTGGCACACTCATGCAGTAATAACACAACACCAGAAGACGAACTAGTCTTCAAACTGAGGATTTTAGTTGGTTTCTCTCTTTCCACTGTGCGTGTGCGGTCTGGAGAAATGGCTAAACATTAGCCATTATCCTTTGGCCACTCTCTCTTCCTGCCCCTGTCTGAGTGTGCCCCTCTCCTCCTCCTCCTGTCCCCTGACTAATCTGGAACAATTAGTTGGAACTTCACATTAGTCAGCGGATGCAGTGAGTAATGCTGTTTCGGGGGGTGGTGGCATTCCTCGCTCTCTCTCCCTCCCTCTTTCTCTCTTTCATCACAGGGCTCGGGCTTTCATAAACACTGCCGAGAGAGAACTTTCACTTGGAAGACTGACTGCAGTGAGAAGGCAAGGCGTGGCGGCGTTCGTGGCCTTGTTCCACTGTTCAGACTGCACGTGATGCAGAGTACGGGATTCTTAAAAGTTATCCAGAGCTAGCTCAATCGTTTTTGTATCCTCCAGTTTTATATACATCCTTTTAAATAATACTGCACATTTAACGACGATCTGCACCCCAAAGCTAAAGAATGAGAGATTGTTTAGATGTCCTCCTGCGTGACAGAATTATTGGATCCATTCTGGGACCCAGGTAGCCTAGGTCTTTTGTGTTAGGTGAGAACAGCTCACAGGTCATCTACAGTTTGAGTTTACTTACTTTACTTACTAATCAACAGCAAATGTTTGTCTTAGATATGTTCAATGATTGGCTGATTGAAGTGGCCTGTCAGTGAGTGGCACACCCAGTTTGTAACTCTTTGGTGCAGCCTCTACTCAAAACAAAATCCTTTTAACTCTTGGAATGTTGATTAGTTCATTCCAGTACTTACGGTGAGGATTAGCCCTTTCCCTTTAATACTGGTATCGTCTTCGATCAAAAATACTCATATTATTTGATTAAATGCTGTTTGACCCATTCCTAGAGGGACATTTTCTGGCCTCAAAGGCCTCTCGTTGTAGCAGAACCCCTGTAGTTTATCCCCCCTGGGTAAAGGAATCCTTCATTTAGAATACCTTTTCCCCCCCTTCCCCCCGCTCTGTGTGGTTCCTGGAAGCAAAAACACCATGAAAGGGCCTGTTTGTGTCCTGAAACCCTCAGGACTTTCATTCCAGGTGAGATGATGCAGTGAGAAACGCTCTCTCGTTTCAGGGCCAACCACTCAGTGTTCATTGTTGTAATTAAATACAATTTGGAAGAAAAAAAATCTGTCATTCATCTCCTGCAACCCCGTCAGGTTACCCGGACCCGTATTAGGTTGCGGCTAAGTAAGTGCGGGGGCGCTTGATTTTAATTTTAACCTTGGCCACTGCTTATTGGATAGGAATGGGCTTGGCCTGAGTGCCTGCTGTGTGTGTGTGTGTGTTGTTGACTGAAACTGCTTCACCCAAGTGGGGAATTTGGCAGCAGCACAAACAGAACAGGGCCTGGCGACTGGTGAGTTTCTCATTCTAAATGCCCGGGCTATAACCCATATAGAACTCATAGGTAAGGTTTCCCAAACACAGATTAATCCTAGCCCTGAATTCAGAATCACTCTCAATGGAAATTCTCAATTGGAAGCACTTTTTAGTCCAGGGGTAGGCTTATTTCGTGTCCAGGAAACCTACCCATAGGGTTTGGCAGAATTTTGCACCGTAGATTTCTTAACATTTTATTGTGTTACAGAGTGGGATTAAAATTGATTTAATTGTCATTTTTTGTAAACTATCTACACAAAACACTGTCAGTGGAAGAAAAACATATTTTTTTGTTTTGATGAATGAAAAATAAAACACTAATATATTCACCCCCCTAAGTCAATACATGTTAGAAACACCTTTGTCAGTGATTACAGCTGTGAGGCTTCTTGGGTAAATCTCTAAGAGCTGAATACTTAGTGACTCAAGACATTTCAGCTGTTCATTTTTTATTAATTTGTTAACATTTTGAAAAACATAATTCCACTTTGAGATTATGGGGTATTGTGTGTACGCCAGTGACAAATAATATGAACTTAATCCGTTTTAAATTCAGGCAGTATGCAAAATGTGGAAGAAGTCAAGGGGGTGTGAACACTTTCTGAAGGCACTGTATGACTCCTCAGAAATGAAACAATCAAGGTGTATTGTTCAGTACCATTCCTTCTGAATAGGCCTGTCAGACACTAAAAAGAGAACATACAAAGCTCATAGAAATAACTCTGAATGACGTGTCAAGAAACCGTAGTAGAAAAGTTAGGATCACACACTATCTATACTGTAGATCTCATCACAACATTTGTTCCCCTTTCTTGTCAGAAATCGCCCACTGTGAATTTTACAGTATTTTATGATTTTATTGGAACAACAACGTCATATACAGTACCAGTCAAAAGTTTGGACACACCTACTCATTCAAGGGTTTTTCATTATTTTTGCTATTTTCTACATTGTAGAATAATAGTGAAGACATCAAAACTATGAAATAACACATATGGAATCATGTAGTAACCAAAAGAGTGTTAAACAAATCAAAATATATCTGAGGTTCTTCGAAGTAGGCACCCTTTGCCTTGATGACAGCTTTGCACAATCTTGGCAAGCTTCATGAGGCAGTCACCTGGAATGCATTTCAATTAACAGGTGGGCCTTGTTAAATGTTAATTTGTGGAATTTCTTTCCTTAATGCGTTTGAGCCAATCAATTGTGTTGTGACAAGGTAGGGGTGGTATACAGAAGATTGCCCTATTTGGTAAAATACGAAGTCCATATTACGGCAAGAACAGCTCAAATAAGCAAAGAGAAATGAGTCCATCATTACTTTAAGACGAAGGTCAGTCAATCTGGAAAATGTCAAGAACTTTGAAAGTTTCTTAAGTGCAGTTGCAAAAACCATCAAGTGCTATGATGAAACTGGCTCTCATGAGGACCACCACAGGAAAGGAAGACCCAGAGTTACCTCTGCTGCAGATAATAAGTTCATTAGTGTTACCAGCCTCAGAAATTGCAGCCCAAATAAATGTTTCACAGAGTTCAAGTAACAGACACATCTCAACATCAACTGTTCAGAGGAGACTGCGTGAATCAGGCCTTCATGGTTGAATTGCTGCAAAGAAACCACTACTAAAGGACACCAATAAGAAGAAGAGACTTGCTTGGGCCAAGAAAACACGAGCAATGGACATTAGACTGGTGGAAATTTGTCCTTTGGTTTTATGAGTCCAAGTTTGAGATTTTTGGTTCCAACCGCCGTGTCTTTGTGTTGATCTCCACATGTGTATTTCCCACCGTGAAGCATGGAGGAGGAGGTGTGATGGTGCTTTGCTGGTGACCCTGTCAGTGATTTATTTAGAATTCAAGGCACACTTAACCTGCATGGCTACCACAGCATTCTGCAGCGATACGCCATCCCATCTGGTTTGCGCTTAGTGGGACTATCATTTGTTTTTCAATAGGACAATGACCCAAAACACACCTCCAGACCTTGTAAGGGCTATTTGACCAAGAAGGAGAGTGATGGAGTGCTGCATCAGATGACCTGGCCTCCACAATCCCCTGACCTCAACCCAATTGAGATGGTTTGGATTGAGTTGGACCGCAGAGTGAAGGAAAAGCAGCCAACAAGTGCTCAGCGTATGTGGGAACTCCTTCAAGACTGTTGGAAAAGCATTCCTCATGAAGCTGGTTGAGAAAATGCCAAGAGTGTGCAAAGCTGTCATCAAGGCAAAGGGTGACTACTTTGACAAATCTAAAATATATTTTGATTTGTTTAACATTTGTTTGGATACTACATGATTCCATATGTGTTATTTCATAGTTGTAATGTCTTCACTATTCTAAAATGTAGAACATATTAAAAATAAAGAAAAACCCTTGAATGAGTAGGTGTGTCCAAACTTTTGACTGGTACTGTATATGACGTTGTTGTGGTTAGCTATTCAGTGCAGATTGCATCTGCACTGACTGACTGCTTTTTCCAGTATGTCTCCTGGGGAAAAGGATCCTGGTCCCAGATCTGTTTGTGCTGTCTTACCACCAACTCTGGCACAAACCGATCTGGGACCAATAGGAGTTGGCAAGACCGTACAAACGGATCTGGGAACGTATGTCCGGGACTGGGAAAGATGTAATCCTATGAGGCCTGCCCAGATTAAGCCTGGTACCTGAGTATGCCATTAACGACCGGCGCTCCCGGCCGTGCCAACATAATGCCACTGGGCTGAAAGGCCTGTTTATACAAGATGCTATACTCTGCTGGTGATCATGCAGCACTGGTGGCACAATGTAGTTTATTAACGGTGTGAATGAATTATGGTTTGAGTGGTTTCGGTTGATTACTGTCCCGAATGTTACCTAATCTCTGAGAAAAATAATGTTGTGGTTTGGTGATAAAAGCCAGTTCTGTGCTCCAAGATGTTCTTGAATGTGTACATTACTGCTGTGTAACAGACTCCAACCTCTCCACAATGGCCAAGACCAGAGAGCTGTGTAAGGACATCAGGGATAAAATTGTAGACCTGCACAAGGCTGGGATGGGCTACAGGACAATAGGCAAGCAGCTTGGTGAGAAGGCAACAACTGTTGGCACAATTATTAGAAAATGGAAGAAGTTCAAGATGACGGTCAATCACCCTCGGTCTGGGGCTCCATGCAAGATCTCACCTCGTGGGGCATCAATGATCATGAGGAAGGTGAGGGATCAGCCCAGAACTACGCGGCAGGACCTGGTCAATGACCTGAAGAGAGCTGGGACCACAGTCTCAAAGAAATCCATTAGTAACACACTACGCCGTCATGGATTAAAATCCTGCAGTGCACGCAAGGTCCCCCTGCTCAAGCCAGTGCATGTCCAGGCCCGTCTGAAGTTTGCCAATGACCATCTGGATGATCCAGAGGAGGAATGGGGGAAGGTCATGTGGTCTGATGAGAGAAAAATAGAGCTTTTTGGTCTAAACTCCACTCGCCGTGTTTGGAGGATGAAGAAGGATGAGTACAACCCCAAGAACACCATCCCAACCGTGAAGCATGGAGGTGGAAAGATCATTATTTGGGGATGCTTTTCTGCAAAGGGGACAGGACGACTGCATCGTATTGAGGGGAGGATGGATGGGGCCATGTATCGCGAGATCTTGGCCAACAACCTCCTTCCCTCAGTCAGAGCATTGAAGATGGGTCGTGGCTGGGTCTTCCAGCATGACAACGACCCGAAACACACAGCCAGAGCAACTAAGGAGTGGCTCCGTAAGAAGCATCTCAAGGTCCTGGAGTGGCCTAGCCAGTCTCCAGACCTGAACCCAATAGAAAATCTTTGGAGGGAGCTGAAAGTCCGTATTGCCCAGCGACAGTGGGCCAAAATCCCTGCTGCAGTGTGTGCAAACCTGGTCAAGACCTACAGGAAACGTATGATCTCTGTAATTGCAAACAAAGGTTTCTGTACCAAATATTAAGTTCTGCTTTTCTGATGTATCAAACACTTATGTCATGCAATACAATGCAAATTAATTACTTAAAAATCATACAATGTGATTTTCTGGATTTTTGTTTTAGATTCCGTCTCTCACAGTTGAAGTGTACCTATGATAAAAATTACAGACCTCTACATGCTTTGTAAGTAGGAAAACCTGCAAAATCGGCAGTGTATCAAATACTTGTTCTCCCCACTGTGTGTGTGTGTGTGTGTGTGTGTGTGTGTGTGTGTGTGTGTGTATATGTGTATGTATATATATATATGTGTGTTATATATATATATATATATATATATATATATATATATATATATATATATATATATATATATATATATATATATATTATCAATGGAAATCAAATGTATCAACCCATGGAGGTCTGGATTTGGAGTCACCCTCAAAATTAAAGTGGAAAACCACACTACAGGCTGATCCAACTTTGATGTAATGTCCTTAAAACAAGTCAAAATGAGGCTCAGTAGTGTGTGTGGCCTCCACGTGCTTGTATGACCTCCCTACAATGCCTGGGCATGCTCCTGATGAGGTGGCGGATGGTCTCCTGAGGGATCTCCTCCCAGACCTGGACTAAAGCCTCCGCCAACTCCTGGACAGTCTGTGGTGCAACGTGGCGTTGGTGGATGGAGCGAGACATGATGTCCCAGATGTGCTCAATTTGATTCAGGTCTGGGGAACGGGCGGTCCATAGCATCAATGCCTTCCTCTTGCAGGAACTGCTGACACACTCCAGGCACATGAGGTCTAGCATTGTCTTGCATTAGGAGGAACCCAGGGCCAACCGCACCAGCATATGGTCTCACAAGGGGTCCGAGGATCTCATCTCGGTACCTATTGGCAGTCAGGCTATCTCTGGCGAGCACATGGAGGGCTGTGCGGCCCCCCAAAGAAATGCCACCCCACACCATGACTGACCCACCGCCAAACCGGTCATGCTGGAGGATGTTGCAGGCAGCAGAACGTTCTCCACGGCGTCTCCAGACTCTGTCACGTCTGTCACATGTGCTCAGTGTGAACCTGCTTTCATCTGTGAAGAGCACAGGGCGCCAGTGGCGAATTTGCCAATCTTGGTGTTCTCTGGCAAATGCCAAACGTCCTGCACGGTGTTGGGCTGTAAGCACAACCCCCCACCTGTGGACGTCGGGCCCTCATACCACCCTCATGGAGTCTGTTTCTGACCGTTTGAGCAGACACATGCACATTTGTGGCCTGCTGGAGGTCATTTTGCAGGGCTCTGGCAGTGCTCCTCCTGCTCCTCCTTGCACAAAGGCGGAGGTAGCAGTCCTGCTGCTGGGTTGTTGCCCTCCTACGGCCTCCTCCACGTCTCCTGATGTACTGGCCTGTCTCCTGGTAGCGCCTCCATGCTCTGGACACTACGCTGACAGACACAGCAAACCTTCTTGCCACAGCTCGCATTGATGTGCCATCCTGGATGAGCTGCACTACCTGAGCCACATGTGTGGGTTGTAGACTCCGTCTCATGCTACCACTAGAGTGAAAGCACCGCCAGCATTCAAAAGTGACCAAAACATCAGCCAGGAAGCATAGGAACTGAAAAGAGGTCTGTGGTCACCACCTGCAAAACCAGTCCTTTATTGGGGGTGTCTTGCTAATTGTCTATAATTTCCACCTGTTGTCTATTCCATTTGCACAACAGCATGTGAAATGTATTGTCAATCAGTGTTGCTTCCTAAGTGGACAGTTTGATTTCACAGAAGTGTGATTGACTTGGAGTTACATTGTGTTGTTTAAGTGTTCCCTTTATTTTTTTGAGCAGTGTGTGTATGTATATATATATATATATATATATAGATAGATAGATATACACACAGTGAGGGGAAAAAAGGGCTTGACATTAACCTGTTTATCCACTTGTCCTTCAGACAAAGAGGTGAAGGAAAATGTTGTTGTTTGATGTAAGAAACCACTTTACAAAATAAATGCATCATTATTCCCATACCATTATTACAGAGAATCAGACAAATTATGCTACCCTCTGCCTATTGGCTACTTAGCTTATTCAAGCCTGTCTCAAAGTACAACACTGCCCCTTTGAGACAAAAAAAGCTATTTACCTCTAGAAATGCACACGTTTTGTGCTCTTGTAGGAAGCAATCACTCCCCCATTGCTGATTAAAAATGATCTATAACTGGGCTAATAACTCACTAACTAGCAAAGGATATGAACAAATGTGCACACGTCGCTACATGTAGCTCTTGCTTTGATCTCAAAACAAGCACATCTACTCACGTCCGCTCATGCTGTAAAAACAGTCAGTTCAAAGTGAATGGCACAGATCCAATGGCAATGGTCTAATTGCATATATGCCTACTGCAGCTCTGATTGGTTATGGCGCACCGTTCTGTGTTGAGTACGGGCCTGAGTCGTGCCTGTCAATGCAATAGAATCCTACTCTGATGCGTTCTGTTTACAACAAAATCTCTTGCATAGTTAGTTTTGTTTCGGTATGTTGCATTGAAAGTGGCTAATATTGCGTTGATTCAATCACAATTCCCACAGTAAAGGGAAACGTTGATAGTATTAACTAACGGGGAAAACTCTAGAAAGTTGAGTGAAGCTCAATCTCGTGCTTCTCTGCGTGGGCTGATATATTTATTCTGGGAACATTGGTTATGGGTATGCTTGTAATCGTTAAGGACTGGGGAGTTTTTCAGGATAAAAAAGAAACGGAATAAAGATAAGCACAGGCAAAATCCTAGAGGAAAACCTGGTTGTCTGCTTTGGGAGATGAATTCACTTTTCAGCAGGACAATAACCTAAAACATAAGGCCAAATATACACTGGAGTTGCTTACCAAGACAACATTGAATGTTTCTGAGTGGCCTAGTTACATTTTTTACTTACATTTGCTTGAAAATCTATGGCAAGACTTGAAAATGGCTGTCTAGCAATGATCAACAACCAACGTGACAGCGCTTGAAGAATTTTGAAAATAATGTGCAAATATTGTACAATCCTGGTATGCAAAGCTCTGTAATCGTTGCCTAAGGTGATTCTAACATGTATTGACTCGGGTATGAATACTTAGGTAAATGAGAATTTCTGTATTTCATTTTCAATAAATTTGCTAAAATTTCAAAAAACATGTTTTTACTTTGTCATTATGGGGTATTGTGTGTAAATGTGTGAAAACAATATATTTTTTAATCCATTTTGAATTCAGGCTGTGTAATAAGTCAAGGGGTACTTTCTGAAGGCACTTATTGTATTCATTCATTTAGGCCAGACTTGATATCTGCGCACGTAACTCATTTTTCACAAAAAACGTTAATTGACATCAATGCACAATTTTTAAATTCACACATTTCGAGGATTCTGCCCTTGTAGTGTATTTTCTTTTTTTGTGGCTTGTGTACAGTTTGTGTCACAGTTAGTTTTTCTGACAGAGTTGATTGTACTTTTATTTACTTTCTCTTTTCCGTCCACAGGTGGTAAAGACCATCGGCTTGAGGGAAGTCTGGTACTTTGGCCTTCAGTATATGGACGGCAAAGGATACCTCACCTGGCTGAAGCTTGACAAAAAGGTAAGGTTAATCTAATCAAGATTTAGACCATGGATTGAAAATGTTTCACTTTTCTCGACAAGTCCCATGTTTGGTGCCTGAAGTAGTACCATGAACAAATATTTGTTGATATCTGCTCAGGCATTCTCAAACCATTTCCTATTCATTCTTAAAACGCTGCAAACAAAATCAAATGGGCCATACAAAAAGAGCACATTCTTTTGAGAGGCAGGTCAAATCACTCCATACTATATTTGCCTACCACTCACTCAGTCAATGAGTAGCCACTCACTCACTGTATTATGGCCACGCTCTCTCTCGCACTCCTACTTCGTGTGCAGGCCGGTGGCTAATTGTTAATCTCCCTTTATTTCAGTCAACTTTCTTTAAAATTGTCATTTTTTATGGGATTTTAGTTATTATGGCAAAGAAAATCGATGAGCCCCATGGCGCTCTGGTCAAAAGTAGTGCACTATACAGGGAATAGGGTGCCATTTGGGACACAGCCGATTCCAGTCCCCTGATGTTCCCGTAATCAGCCGGTAGTGTGAACTCTCAGTGAACCACTAGATACCAAGATACTACTTCTCTGGGGGAGTGTATGCTGTGTACCCAATGCAATATGTATCAACAGTATAGTTAAAGCACATCCACCTGTATCGGTGGAATGGAGATGTGCCTGTTTTGATGTGCAGAATTTCCAAATGCGTCAATGGTTCTCACCAGAGATGTATGTAGACACGTACAGGTATGTACTGTATACAATGGCTGTGGTTATCACATCATGGAGGTCACAAAAAAACACCAACTTCATCTTACTTACAGTATTTGGTTTGGGCTGATTTATATTGCGTGGCTAATAAACTGTTTGTTCTTGCAGCATTAGCATTACGGCACAATGTGAGGAGCTAGACTATTAGCATTAGTGTATACGTAGTGACATTATGGGGTAGTATAGTAACTTTACTTAGTTTACAGCGAAAGGTGTTAGGCCGGTTGTGGGTTCACCAGGACGTTTGAAGTACAGTTTTACTGAGGACACAGACAGTGAGGCACTTACAGTAGAACATTATAATGTACTGACAACCCAGTGGTCCATACCTATAAATAAAGGAGTGCGATAGAGGCCAGTTGGAGTGCAGTGAGCTGTGTGCTGACTCTACGCAGCTCTACTTCACAGTAGCTCTATCAGCACACATTCCCCGGCTCTATTGGGAATATTCCAGACGTTTCACACAGCCGCCCCATTTGCTTCCCATTCGCCTCAAGACCTTTTGGTTCCTGTTTTGGAGCGAACACAGAGGAAGAGGCCAAAGTCATTAAACAAACATCCTCTTTTACAGAGGAATATGACAGTGCATTTTTTTTATGCAGCACTATGCATCCAAGACAATTTCACTCCTCGGGTACAATAAAGTTTATCCAATCCTATCCTACTCATGAAACTGGAAGCCCAAATAGCACCCTTTTTGCCTTTGTAGTGCACTACTTTTGATACATTTTCCAAGCTGTTTAAAGGCACAGTCAACTTAGTGTATGTAAACTTCTGACCCACTGGAATTGTGATACAGTGAATTATAAGTGAAATAATCTGTCTGTAAACAATTGTTGGAAAAATTACTTGTGTCATGCACAAAGTAGATGTCCTAACCGACTTGCCAAAACTATAGTTTGTTAACAAGAAATTTGTGTAGTGGTTGAAAAACGAGTTTTAATGACTCCAACCTAAGTGTATGTAAACTTCCGACTTCAACTGTATAAACCTGCAGTTTGGAACCATTAAAGGGTTTAAAAATAATGCCTTAACCCTAACACTGGTGATGCATATCATGGATGCCATGGATTCCATTTATATCTCCCCTTACAGAAAAGCCACATGATTTCACATGTGGAAAATCACATGATTCCACTAAAATAATGTGAAAACGTGTTTTTGGAACACTTCACATGTGCTGTTTTCACGTGTTGCTTTACATTAACTTGACATAGGATCAGGTGATCATATGAAAATGTGTTTTTGGAACACTTCACATGTGAAATTCATGTGTTTATTCTGTAATGGTCATTTCAACCCTGAGGAAATATGAGGAATATGTGAACACCCTGTAACATTTCATTCCCCTTCTCCCCTCTAACCCTCATAGGTAGCCTAGCTGCCCTGTTCAGGTGGAGGGGTATTATGTTTCACTGTTTTCTGTTTGTTTCTCGTTGTGATTTATATGCGTCTCGTGTGTACACAGTATATTTCACTTGTGAGCTGAGAAGTGTTTTGGCCCTGTCCCTATTCCCTATAGTGCACTTATTTTGACCAGGGCACCTGGGCTCTGATCAAAAGTAGCACACTATATGGGGAATAGGGTGCCATTTGGGATGCCGATTCCTCTTGAAGGACATTGGGGACAATAAATGTCATCAATCAATGATCAATGAATCCTCTCTCTCCAACCCAGGTGTCGTCCCAGGACGTGAAGAAGGAGAACCCGCTGCAGTTCAAGTTCCGCGCCAAGTTCTTCCCCGAGGACGTTTCTGAGGAGCTGATCCAGGACATCACCCAGAAGCAGTTTTTCCTGCAGGTAACGCACACTCATATATACAGACATACACACACACACCACATCACACACCACACCCACACACACACGTTTTTTTGCGTGTCTGTGCCTGTGTGTCCAGGTAAAGGAGGGCATCCTGAGCGACGAGGTCTACTGCCCCCCGGAGACGGCCGTGCTGCTGGCCTCCTACTCAGTCCAGGCCAAGTTCGGAGACTTCACCCGGGACCTCCACCGGCCCGGCTACCTCACCTCAGACCGCCTGCTGCCCCAGCGGTGAGCGCCGGTCCACTTCCAGTCTCTATGGGCCTTGGTCAAAAGTAGTGCACTGCATAGGGAATATGGTGCCATTTAAGAAACGACCTAGAGTTATTTTCCAATAGCTACACTAGCATGAAGCACACTACTTTCTTCATATGTAGCAATGTATTGAGGGCGTGCATTCTAAGTGGTATGCTAGTATGGACATTGGAACTTAGGCAGGAATACAGACTCCAAACAATAGCTTACTGTGTTGCTGTGATAGACAGGAACAGGATCACGTTTTGTGTTCACATAGATGAGAAGAAATCCATGCCATGAGAAATCCAGTATTGGTCATAACATGAGTACCCTTTATTCATTATACCTCCTCTCTGTTTGCCCACTCTTCTATTCTTCCATTGTTCTTCCTTTCTGCCCTCCCTCCTTCTCTCCCTCTCTCTCTCTCACAGTGTTCTGGAGCAGCACAAGTTGTCCAGGGAGCAGTGGGAGGAGAGGATCCAGGTGTGGCATGAGGAACACCGAGGAATGCTCAAGTGAGTTCCTCTCTGTGTTGGTTTGTACGAGTCTGTATGTTGGTGTCCCTGTCATAATGAAACAGGTTTCCCTGATTCGCTCTACCTCAGTTAGCAATTATTTCCGTTTTTATTTATATGACTTTATGAAGATGCTCATTAGTTGATCAGGGCTTATCTTCCTGGGTTCATTCATACACAAACATACGATACAATACGATACATGATACCATACCATAACATACAATACAATAATACAACACACCACACCACAGTACCATACACAAGGACACAATAATAAAATAATATCAAATACCAAACCATTCCTTAATTTCTCCATGTCTGATCCTACAGGGAGGATGCCATGCTGGAATACCTGAAGATCGCCCAGGACCTGGAGATGTACGGAGTCAACTACTTTAACATCAAAAACAAGAAAGGAACCGAGCTGTGGCTGGGTGTGGACGCCCTTGGACTCAACATCTACGAGAAGGAAGACAAGTAAGAAATAGCCTTCAGAGTTGTGTTCAGTAGGTCACACTGTAGCAAAAACATTTAGCAAAGAAACATTTAAAATTAGCATTTCTTATTGGACAAGTCCAGGTAGTCCCTCCCTGTTTGTCTGTTTCAAAACGTTTTCTCCCTACAGGACACCACCCAGGTTCCCTCACTGAACTGACCACTAGTGCAGTGTTTCTCAGTCCTGGTCCTGGGGACCCAAAGGGGTGCACATTTTTGTTTTTCCCCTAGCTCTAAAACACAAATAATCAAAGGTTTGATGATGAGTTGATTACTTGAATCAAGTGTGTTAGTGCTGGGGGAAAAACCAAAATGCATCCCTTTGGGTGTCTAGGACCAGGATTGAGACTCTGCACTAGAGGGTCAAGTCATGCAAAACTGTGTTCAAATAGTGTTTAATTGCTGCTGCCTGGGGTGCCACTGCCACTATTCCATTACTTCCATTGAGCCAGGCAAGATTTCAAATACTATTTGAACCCAGGTCTAAAGTCATGTAGTCCATCTACCCATTCTGGTTCTGCTTGACAACGATACCGGGTTGTTTTCCGGCCTTCGCTACAGTTCGGTTTCAGACATTGTAGCCTTATTCCAATGGACTTCTGTCCTGGTTAACCCATGTCTTTAGTTAATCAGTACCAACGAAGATCATTCTCACCAGACAATATTACAGGAATAAGTTACTACAGCCCTCTTCCCTTCCACTGTCTCTCTCTTTTGATGAGCTTTTACTGTTCCATCATACCCAAGGTTGTTGTGCGAGTTTGCGGTCCACCAAATACTTTGCTAAAGCTCAAAATAAAGATACAGATTTGACCAGATCACTCACGCGATACAAGCGGTAACTGCGTGATTATTTGGTAAATACTTGCTCCCGGTGAGTTAAATTACTGGGTTAAAGTAGATTATGACATAATAGAAGTGTTCCTTATATAGTCGATAGTCCTGCAGTCACTGACCCTCTATCAGTACCACTGGCTGAGTGACATCAGACCAGTGTTCAAATAGTTGTTTCCTTTCAAGATGGGCTGGGTTTGCAGTTAACACTTTTGGGACTACTCCGTTGGCTCCATCGGGCCAGACAAACTCAATTAAGCACAGCTAAATTCACAGCAAAGTAGATAATTAAATACTATTTGAACCAATGTCTGGCAGACGTGCCAAAGTAGTGTTTGGAGTACAGTGCACTAACCTCTTGCTTGGTTGTGTTGTTGACAACGGTCGTTGCGCCCTTCTTAGAGCTCCATGCACTGTTTGAACTCTCCATGCCAAAAGTCTATTCAAAGCAGTGTGGTCCAAGGTCAGTTCATCCTAGTGAGAAGTGAATACGGCTCCTTGGGTGGGTAATGAGAAAATGTATCGACTCAGCCGCCACCCAGAGGACTCTGTCTGGCCACAGATGGTAGTGCTTTAATTCTAACTTGAGTGTATCTTTTGGGATTTCCCACTGTTTTACTCTCTACCCACATTATTGTGGCTTGTGTCCAAATTGTCTGGGGGTTTTATGCTTAGCTTTAAATCCACACAAAGCACATATGGATATATGTTTGAGAGAGGGTTTCTTTAAAGTCAGTGTTTATTTACAACTACAATTGTTCCATAGAAGGGCTTTAAAGTGAATCTAACACTCTTATTTTTACTTGAATCTGGTGAACCAAGGAGAAAATGGGGCAAGAGAGAGACACACAAACACAGGGCTCTGTGTCTGTCTGTAAGGCTCTGAGTGTTTGTGTCCTTGAGTGTGTGTGTGTGTGTGTGTGTGTGTGTGTGTGTGTGTGTGTGTGTGTGTGTGTGTGCTGCCGCGCACGGGTGGGTGTGTGTGTGCACTCTGGGGCTCGGCAACAGAAATGCCTCTCTGCCGCAGTGCACTCTGCTGTAACCATGGCGACGCCTACTGGTTTTTCAAGCTGTGCGGGACTTAAGAATGCCAGGCTGACCTAGAGTGCATTCCCCTCAACGAAGGCAGCAGGCTACATACAATACGCAGCACTACTACTGCCAAGGCCTCTGAGATACATACAGAGTGCATAGTGTAGACTCCTTAGACCCTGCTGAGACACCCACACTAGCATACCATTGCTCCTTTTTGTGTCAGATATGGCCATCATGCCAATGTTTTACGCCTTAGGCAATTTGTCAAACAAACGCACACACCCTCATTCAGTATAAGACGAATAGCTAGCTATCAGGACAGGGTTCCATTTTGACCCTATACCAGAAAGGAGGGTATATGATGTGAATGTTGTCCTAGATTGTCCCTGATTGCTGAATAAATCCATCCAAATACATGTTTACATTTCCATGAGATTCTACATAACCCAGAACACACAATGTAAATAAAATCTCTAGAACGGGCCTCTGACCCTAGCGATTTGACTGGTAAAATTATAATTTTTCTTTGAAACACACCTCTGTGGATAACAGTTATTGGGAGATGTTACCTTATACAACACCTAACCTATCAGTTAGAGATTACTCTAAATAAGAGTCATTTACATTCCCTTGTAGATTACTCACGTGTACAGTGGCTTGCGAAAGTATTCACCCCCCTTGGCATTCTTCCTATTTTGTTGCCTTACAACCTGGAATTAAAATATATTTTTTGGGGGGGTTTGTATCATTTGATTTACACAACATGCCTACCACTTTGAAGATGCAAAATATGTTTTATTGTGAAACAAACAAGAAATAAGACAAAAAAACAGAACTTGAGTGTGCATAACTATTCACCCCCCCAAAGTCAATACTTTGTAGAGCAAACGTTTGCAGCAATTACAGCTGCAAGTCTCTTGGGGTATGTCTCTATAAGCTTGGCACATCTAGCCACTGGGATTTTTGCCCATTCTTCAAGGCAAAACTGTTCCAGCTCCTTCAAGTTGGATGGGTTCCGCTGGTGTACAGCGATCTTTAAGTCATACCACAGATTCTCAATTGGATTGAGGTCTGGGCTTTGACAGTATGCTTAGGGTCATTGTCCTGCTGGAAGGTGAACCTCCATCCCAGTCTCAAATCTCTGCAAGACTGAAACAGGTTTCCCTCAAGAATGTCCCTGTATTTAGCGCCATCCATCATTCCTTCAATTCTGACCAGTTTCCCAGTCCCTGCCGATGAAAAACATCCAAACAGCATGATGCTGCCACCACCATGCATCACTGTGGGGATGGTGTTCTCGGGATGATGAGAGGTGTTGGGTTGGCACCAGACATAGCATTTTCCTTGATGGCCAAAAAGCTCAATTTTTGTCTCATCTGACCAGAGTACCTTCTTCCATATGTTTGGGGAGTCTCCCACATGCCTTTTGGCGAACGCCAAATGTGTTTGCTTATTTTTTTCTTTAAGCAATGGTTTTTTTCTGGCCACTCTTCCGTAAAGCCCAGCTCTGTGGAGTGTAGGCTCCTTCACGGTTATCTTTGGCTCTTTGTTGCCTCTCTGATTAATGTCCTCCTTGCCTGGTCTGTGAGTTTTGGTGGGCGGAACCTCTCTTGGCAGGTTTGTTGTGGAGCCATATTCTTTCAATTTTTTTATAATGGATTTAATGGTGCTCCGTGGGAAGTTCAAAGTTTCGGATATTTTTGTATAACCCAACCCTGATATGTACTTCTCCACAACTTTGTCCCTGACCTGTTTGGAGAGCTCCTTGGTCTTCATGGTGCCGCTTGCTTGGTGGTGCCCCTTGCTTAGTGGTGTTGCAGACTCTGGGGCTTTTCAGAACAGGTGTATACAGTGGGGAGAACAAGTATTTGATATACTGCCGATTTTGCAGGTTTTCCTACTTACAAAGTATGTAGAGGTCTGTCATTTTTATCATAGGTACACTTCAACTGTGAGAGACGGAATCTAAAACAAAAATCCTAGAAAATCACATTGTATGATTTTTAAGTAATTAATTTGCATTTTATTGCATGACATAAGTATTTGATCACCTACCAACCAGTAAGAATTCCGGCTCTCACAGACCTGTTAGTTTTTCTTTAAGAAGCCCTCCTGTTCTCCACTCATTACCTGTATTAACTGCACCTGTTTGAACTTGTTACCTGTATAAAAGACACCTGTCCACACACTCAATCAAACAGACTCCAACCTCTCCACAATGCAAAGCAAAATCGGCAGTGTATCAAATACTTGTTCTCCCCACTGTATATACTGAGATGATGTGACAGATCATGTGACACTTAGATTGCACACAGGTGGACTTTATTTAACTAATTATTTGACTTCTGAAGGTAATTGATTGCACCAGATCTTTATTTAGGGGCTTCATAGCAAAGGGGGTGAATACATATGCATGCACCACTTTTCTGTAATTTATATTTCATTTCATTTCACCAATTTGGACTATTTTGTGTATGTCCATTACATGAAATCCAAATAAAAATCCATTTAAATTACAGGTTGTAATGCAACAAAATAGGAAAAACGCCAAGGGGGATGAATACCTTTGCAAGGCACTGTATGGGATGAATACTTTTGCAAGGCACTGTATGTCAGCCAGGGTCTGTAATTGATTGAAATACCAGTTCAGGAAGCAGAAGGGTTTCGCAGTGTGACACTGTAAGGCGGATCATATTACATCCTCCGTATGGCTATATACAGCCTAATGTATGTGTCCGCGTGGCGTGTGTCCGTTTTACATTTAGCATATGCTATTATCCAGAGCGACTTACAGTAAAATGTAAGTGCATACATTTTCATACTGGTCACCCGTGGGAATTGAACCCACAATTCTGGCATTGCAAGCGCCATTCTCTACCAAGTGAGCTACACGGGACCAAGTAAAGAACCAGCCAATGTCTCTCTCTCCGGCACACAATGGACGAGCCCCGCCTGAAATTCCTCGCACCTAGCCCTATTGATACAGAGGCCAACATGTACAATGCAGTAGTACGCACAGTCCTGCCTCAGACATTTACATGGAATGAATCATATCCTATTTCAGATTTGTTGCACTTGTTTCCTACAACTGATCCCATGCTGTGTCCCAAATGGCACCCTTTTCCCTATGTATTGCATAGCCTATAAGGAATTATATAAGGAATAAGGTGCCATTTGAGACAGTGTTTCCACTAACATTGAAATAATTTGGCTTTGGTTGGTTTCAATGAAAAGATTTGGCTACCAAAACCCTGGATTTTGATTTGGGAAATAATCTGGAATAAATCTATGGAATATTAACATTGTAATGTCCACTATTAAGCCATGTAAGAACATGTACAATACTAACACTGGTTTGCCTCATTTCTCCCATCAGACTGACCCCAAAGATCGGCTTCCCCTGGAGCGAGATCAGAAACATTTCCTTCAACGACAAGAAGTTCATCATCAAGCCCATCGACAAGAAGGCCCCGGTGAGTTACGCCTAAACACCATAGATTCACACAAATAGGGCCAAGCCAGGCTAAGCCCAACTGTACCGGGCTGGCCTGGTTAAGCATTCACCAGAATTGCTGGAACTCTGCTGGAAAGGACAATGTGAACAGAAAATATCCAAGCCAACACATTACAGTTTGGGTCAGCCCTACAGTGTGAATCAAGCATCAGACACAGGTCGCCATGACGCAGAACCACAATAACACTGTTTTGATGATCGATACTATTCACCACATCACACACTGTCTTCACACACCACATTTAACATCACAATGAAAACAATCTGAAAGCATTAGGAAACGGCTGCAGCAGATGTCACGATGGACTAATATAAAACAGATCTGTTTGTGCTGTAAAGCCAACTTCTATGGTCAGTGTTATGCAAAACAAACAACCATAGGAGCTGGCTATACAGCACAAACAGATCTGGGACCAGGCTAAAACACAATGTAGTGTAAAGTAAGAGATACAGGAAGATGTTTTACTTTGTATTTACTGTAGGTACAGTTTGTGTTGGCTACCTTACCTCCCATATTCCCAGCTCTGCCTGCTTGCGTCCTCTCTCCTCTCCTGCTCCGTCTCCTTGGGGCTATCCTCAGTCCCAACTCCCATTGTCAACAGAACCCTGGCTCCAGCCCCTGCTTGCACAGATAGGGAGACACACAGACACACTTACACACACACAAGTTGGTTAGGACTCACCCTGAGTGCTCTTCTAATGTTCTAATGTCCATCAAGCCTCTACGCTCAACAGACCTCATCTCTTCTGCTCAAGCCACTATTTGTGTGTGTGTGTGTGTGTGTGTGCATGCGTGTGTATGTGGTCAGCCTAACTGGTCAGTAAGCGCAGATGGGCAGTGTCTCCTTCATCTGAAAGGTTAAGTCATTCCTACTGCTTCTTTCAGCTGCCATTTCCACTTTCCATCCAAAGCAAATGGTCGCTGTGCGCGTTGCCATGCAGCGTGCAAGTCTCTACACCTGCCTACAGTAAACCATTTGTCATTTCAACATTAGGGAAGCACAGAAGACATGCTGTCTGCAAAACTGTTTTGTCTGACCTGAGTTTTGTTCTTTTCTCCACCCTCCTCCACCTCTTTTTCGCCACATCTCTCCATTTCGCACCTCTGTCTCTCTCTCTCCCCCACAACTCTCGCCGCCACCCTCTTTTTATTTCTACCCCCCCTCCCCCTCTCTCACCCACTATCAATCTCTCATCCTCTCTCTCTCTCACACTCTTCTTCTCTCAGGACTTTGTGTTCTATGCCCCTCGCCTGCGCATCAACAAGCGCATCCTGCAGCTGTGCATGGGCAACCACGAGCTGTACATGCGCCGCCGCAAGCCTGACACCATCGAGGTGCAGCAGATGAAGGCCCAGGCCCGCGAGGAGAAGAACCAGAAACAGTTGGAGAAGTGTGTGTGTGTGTGTGTGTGTGTGTGTGTGTGAGTTTAGAATAGGGATGGTCAACACTCCTCCTGGAGAACAACTGGATGTACTTGCTTTTGCTCCATCCCTACCCAAACACCTGATCAGATTCAGAATATCACTCACAAAAAGAGATTGTATCCCACTTCACATTATAATAGTTGTCCGTAGTAGCAAATATATGGCGTTATTCATATCCTAGCATGAATCTCTTGCTCCAAAGCTTATTAGCATGCTCTTCATTACAGCAAGACATGCTCAGCACCTTTGTAGGCCTCACAGGTACTTGAAGTACCGCAGCGCTAGGTCACTAGCATAAGTAGATTAAGCCCAGCGTAGCGCTGATGATTCAAAAGCATGACCTCATTCTGTGAGTGAAGCGACGTTAAGACAAGGTTGTGGGAGCTGGCTAGTGTTATCTGGACAGTATCGCCTCTGCACAGCTGTTCAAACAACATGATGTAACAGTCATTCATGACGCTGTACATGGCCGAGGTCTGTCACATACAAATCGCCTGCAGGACTTTCCCCACACTGCCAAGCCCACACAATAAAAGGGAAAGGAAGTTGGTGGGGATGATCTATTGGAGAATGTTCATTGTGTTTTTGGACTAGATTGTTATGCATTACAATGAAATGTAATGTACATGTGTACACTAGAGGTATACAGGCTGCATTGTATAATGAAAGTAAACCAGCTTATTTAAAATCACAGTACAAACTACAAAGGCTATGTGTAGAATGACAGTTATGCCTGCTACATTGTGCCCCCCGAATGTGTTTGCTTGCTTTTGTGTGTATGGGTGGGTGTGCATGCGCATGTGTGTGTGGCTGTGTGTACAACGTATACAAAGTGTGTGTCTCTACTCAATGTGCGTAAAATCAGTGTGTGCTCTCACACACTGCGAGAGGGGCCAGTTGAATAGTTTATTAGCCAGCACACGTCAGCCCCTCTTTGTGGCTCACACCGGCCCTCTCTTATCTGCAGGACCCAGCTGGAGAACGAGAAGAAGAAGAGGGAGGCCATCGAGAAAGAGAAGGAGCAGATGGAGCGAGAGAAGCAGGAGCTGATGATGAGGCTCTACCAGTTTGAGGAGAAGACCAAGAAGGCAGAGAAAGGTAGGACCGAGGGAGAACAGGGTCTGACTGGGGAGGACACTAGGGTCACCCAGAGCACATTTATCACCTAAATGGGATTGTTTGCTATTTTATACTTATCCATCTTAAAAAACTGCATTGTTGGTTAAGGGCTTGTAAGTGAGCATTTCACTGGAAGGTCTACACCTGTTGTATTCGGCGCATGTGGCAAATCAAATTTGATTTGAGGTGGGTGTGTGTGTGCGTCCATGTGTGTGAGAAAGAAAGAAATGGGGGGGGGAAGAGAGAGAGAGTGTGTGTGTACCTGTGGAATTTGTGTGTGTGTTGGTGTGCGTTCATACTTTATACGTGCGTGCATCATTTTTATGCCGCATATAAAAGAGAGCTTAAAACAGTAACGATATTTGAGAAAATGGTTCTCAGTTGATGACAATTTGCATTTCAATAGTTTTACTACTCTGGTTGTTTCAATTCAGAGGTAATAAACAGGTGGCATTGTGCTATGTGTGACTTTGTCACTGTGGACCTTAGATAGCCCGGCGGTACCGTTTTTACAGGGTTAGATATCAGCAATCGGGCTGATAAGGCATTCCTCATCGACCTTTGTTTGTAACCCTCTATTCAGGGTTCATCGCCATTCAGTCTTTACCATATAGTGCGGTCTGTCGGATTTACGTGGCGCACAGGATTAGTATTTGCATGAATATAGCTGTGGAAAGGGTTTACGGATACACCATGGAAGTAGAGCAGCCATGTAACTACAGTAAGTGCCTGATGGTTTGATAGTGGTGTGTTTTGCAATTGTAAGTTTGTAATATTTTGTACTTCGTTTTTGAAGGCCTGCTGCAGAGGTCGGTCCTTTGTCCTTCTTTTAAATTTTTTTTTTTTTTTACAGCAGTTTGCAGTACTGGACATGTAGTGTAATTTGGAGGTTTATGCAGGGCAGAATTTTCACTTGGTTATTGGTCTATCACCCTCAAATTCAAATCTGGACCACTGCTTTTTTTCGATTCTTCCCCTCTAATCAGGAACTGAGTTAGACCGGGCATACCAGGTGGGTGCAATTAATGATTAGGTAGAACAGACAATCAGCAGTACTTTGGACCTCCTAGGATAATATTTGAGTACCCCTGGTCTATCAGTTAGTAATGCAGGGAGCTGTGACAGTTTTTTCATTTGACATTTTAGTCATTTAGCAGACGCTCTTATCCAGAGCGACTTACAGTTAGTGAGTGCATACATTTTTCATACTGGCCCCCCGTGGGAAATGAACCCACAACCCTGGCGTTGCCAGCGCCATGCTCTACCAACTGAGCTACATTACACAGTTCTCTCTGTGTAATGCTAGAGAGTTGTTAGGAAACTCATGTTTGCTACATGTGGTTGTAGTGTTCATCTTGTTCTGTATGTGTTTCTCAGTGTAGCTATGTGCATCTGTGTGCCTCACACTGAATGTATATTGGGTTAGAAATATCTCTGTCTCGCAGAGGCGTATCTGTCTTTTATCTGTCTATTCCTGTCAGTGTCACTCTTATCTCTTTGAGGCTCTCTGTGTCTGACCTGCATGAGTAGCATGTGTGTTTGGGTGTCTTCCAGGTCGTCTTTATTGCCCTAGTCAGCATAACACGTTGCACAGAATATAAAATCTCACAATACACGCGCGCGTCATTGTTTGTGTGTCTCACCTCTGTCTCTCGGTCTCTCGGTCTCTCCTCTCCAGACCTCCAGGAGCAGATGCAACGTGCCACGCAGCTGGAGGTGGAGAGGAGGATGGCGGAGGACGAGGCAGCCCGCCTGGAGGCTGAGCGTCAGGCCGCCCTGCTGGCCAAGGAGGAGCTGGCCCGCCACGCCCAGGACCAGATGCACAACCAGGAGCAGCTGGTGAGAACCACCACACAACCATGTTACAACCATGTTACAACCATGTCACAACCCCCCAATAACCTTGCTAAGCTGTCCTTTAGCACTACCATGTCACAGCCAATTGAAACGCCACTATAACCCTACTACACTGTACTACACTGTACTATACTGTACATGCTGAAATGGACCTATACTGTACATGCTGAAATAGACTTATGTATCTATATGTGACCGACCAGAGTTCGAACTCAGGTCTTCTCCTGCACGCCACAAGACAGTTAGCCCACTGAGCTAAAGCCTAGGCACCACCTCTTTAGCATATACAACTCCGAACTACACCTCACTGCAGCGAACTGTGTAGAGCTGAAATAACCGCTGTTCAGCACTAAAGAGCAAACAAAACCTGTACCAGACTGCTCCTCAAGACATCGTAATAATGTCCTTCACCACCGTAAAACTGGAGCGCATCCCATTATGCCAGACAGCGCCCACCCTGCTCTGCACCAGACCACCCTCAGGGTCACTTTAACAGGTCTGACAGGAAACCTGTAGACCAGGGTGAAGTGTGCTCTCACTAGGCTATCGACAGTGGAACACTGAGTCTGTTTTGATAGGGACAAGTTAGACGACAGCCACTCTGAACAAACCCCATAACAGAGCCCTTTGTCATGATAAACGGATAAAGACACCAGATAAATACACGATCAGTAATGATAACTTGGCTATATACACAGGGTGCCAGTACTGAGTCGATGTGCAGGGGTACGAGGTAGTTGAGGTAGATATGTACATATAGGTAGGGATAAAGTGACTAGGCAACAGGATGGACAATAAACAGTAATGTAGGCTACAATATATTTTAAATCAATCAAATGTATTTATAAAGCAGATGTCACAAAGTGCTTATACAGAAACCCAGCCTAAAACGCCAAAGAGCCCCAAAGAGCAAACAATGCAGATGTAGAAGCACAGATGTATTTGCACTAATAGGGCTTTCCACAAATATGTATTGCATCGTCATGACCCCTATAGGCCCTACTAGTATGAACACTGCAACATTATCATCTGTTTTTCCTCAATCTCCTCAGCTTTAACTAGGTATACTGGAAGCTCCAGTGACTAAGCACCAGTCTAGCCTAGCAACCTGTTGAGTGTTTTCAATGGAGGCTGTGTTGGGCCTTTTTCAGCCAGCCACCAATTTTACAGCACACTTCACAGTGGTGTTTTATGGTCAAACATCCACACTGTGTGTGTCGTGCTTTTGTGCTGGGCTTTGTGTGTGTGTGCAGTATTTACAACCCTAGATTTCACACACACACACTGCGACAACAGACACAGTGTGTATTCAGAACCCTTGCTTGGTTGGCTCTGGTGAAAACCTGTCAGTCACAGACATTGTTTTGGTGCATTGCAGACAGAGGTCACCTGGTGTAGGATGGAGTTGCCTCTAGACACTGATCTTGGGTCAGTTAGACATTTTCCCCGCTAATGGTTAAAGGGCAATTCCACCCCTTTTCAACCTCATATTCATCATCTCCAGCACCAGACCAGTGTCTACATATGTGAAAGCACATTTCTATGATCGGAGGTTAAAAATATAATTAAAAAAATGCTTCTCTGTGACATCACAGGGTAGGATTAAAAGTAAAAAACAGTGATTTTCAAAACCTACAACGAGTTTCTAGCCCAAGGGAGTTCTTTTTTTCGACACACGTCATTGCGAAACTCAGTGTTTGAAAATCACTGTTTTTAAAATGTTTAAGCTTATGATGATGTCATCGGGTAGAACTGTTTTACTTTTTTTTTTCTACTACAAAATTTAGAAATGACACTGGTATTGTGCTGGAGATAATGAAAAGTAGGTTGAAAAGTGGTGGAGTTTAACCTTTTAAGGTTAGGATTGCGGGAGTGGAAGCTGATCCTAAACTTCACCCTGGAGCGAGGCCCCCTCATCTCCTTGGAGGCTATTCAGACTCAGAGCTCTCCTCTGACCTCCCTGCTTTGTCCAACTTTCATCAAGATCCATGTAGAGAATGGAGATCCAAGATGACAGTCGCACTCTCTGATAAATGACCAGCTCTACCCCAGGTCCTGAAGTGCTGAGCCCTACACTGAGCACTTGTACTCTAATGTACAGTGTTGCGGTGAAATATTTTGGCACCTTTGCACTTTACAATGGAGTGTATTGGAGCATAATGTTCTGTTTTCTATTTTCAAAACTGGTTGAATGGCTATTGTTACCCTGTAGGCACCTGCAACTTACCACAGGTGAGAAATTACACACCTCCAACCAAATTCATTTCAATCAAGGCATTTTTTTTTTACTTTTGAAAAATCATAATTTTAGTTTCGATTTTGTATTTCTTGGTCCTGTGCAGTTGTAAATCAAACAAATACACGTGTGAACACCAAACGTTTTTTCAATTCCAATTTATTTGAGAAGAGATACTGAATCGTGCAAGGGTGCCAATATATTTGACCACAACTATAGGACTCTCCACTCTCTGGTGCTGTTTGTTGTTGTTGTTTTCAATCTTCCCTGCGACCTGCCCTGTCTGGAACTGCGAGGAGTAACAGCGTAACCTACGTTGCTACCATGACAAAGACCAAAGCCGGTGGGAGTACAATTGAGGACAGTGGTGTCTCCAGATCACAGGTTCTACAAGCAGTTGTTACAACAACAAGAAAATAGTTTCAAGTGTTTTGTCCAAATACTGATGGAGTCAACTAATAAAATAATGGATGACCTGACCAGAGAGGTCCAGGACCTGAAAAACTGTTTGCAGTTCTCCCAGGGTCAGCTTGATGAGTTTAAACAGGAGAACGGCAAGATGACAGCAATCTGTAAGTCCTTGAGGCTCATTGTCCACCCTCGCTCTGAAAAGCCTGGAAGGGATGAGAGAGCCAAGCCTACGGGTTCGTAGCTTCAACCCCGCAGCACACACACACACACACACTTACACACAAACTGATTTAAAAAGAATGGCGCTGGAGGAGATTTTTTTTACGTGCTCCTAACCAATTGTGATATTGTTTGTATTTCTTTGTTATTTGTAACTAACTTATTTTGTGCATAATGTTTCTGCCACCGTCTCTTATGACCGAAAATAGCTTCTGGACATCAGGGCAGCGATTACTCACTTCCTACTTAACAAAGATTTTTTATTTAACTAGTCGGACGCGAAGGATTTTCTTCAGACACCCGACAAGGCCCAAAACTCTGTCATTCGCATGAGAAAGAGACAGATATCTGGGACGTAGGTCGGGTACCTTGTAAGGATCTGACGGCGAGTGGGTAATCTGCCTCTACCATCAGCCCTATTAGCCAACGTACAATCATTGGAAAACAAAATAGATGAACTACGATCACGAATATCCTACCAACGGGACATTAAAAACTGTTTCACCGACTCTTGACTGAACGACGACATGGATAACATACAGCTGGCAGGATATACGCTGCATCGGCAAGATAGAACAGCTGCCTCCGGTAAGACAAGGGGTGGCGGTCTGTGTATATTTGTAAACAACACCTGGTGCACGAAATCTAATATTAAGGAAGTCTCAAGGTTTTGCTCGCCTGAGGTAGAGTATCTCATGATAAGCTGTAGACCACACTATTTACCACTATTTACCTGTAGACCACACTAGAGTTTATCTATATTTTTCGTAGCTGTCTATTTACCACCACAAACCGATGCTGGCACTAAAGACCGCACTCAATGAGCTGTATAAGGCCATAAGCAAACAGGAAAACGCTCATCCAGAGGTGGCACTCCTAGTGGCCGGGGACTTTAATGCAGGGAAACTTAAATCCGTTTGACCTCATTTCTACCAGCATGTTAAATGTGCAACCAGAGGAAAAAAACTCTAGACCACCTTTACTCCACACACAGAGATGCGTACAAAGCTCTCCCTCGCCCTCCATTTGGCAAATCTGACCATAACTCTTATCCTCCTGATTCCTGCTTACAAGCAAAAACTAAAGCAGGAAGCACCAGTGACTCGGTCAATAAAGAAGTGATCAGATGACACAGATGCTAAGCTACAGGACTGTTTTGCTAGCACAGACTGGAATATGTTCCGGGATTCTTCCGATGGCATTGAGGAGTACACCACATCAGTCACTGGCTTCATCAATAAGTGCATCGATGACATCGTCCCCATAGTGACCGTACGTACATACCCCAACCAGAAGCCATGGATTACAGGCAACATCCGCACTGAGCTAAAGGGTAGAGCTGCTGCTTTAAAGGAGCGGGACTCTAACCAGGACGCTTATAAGAAATCCCGCTATGCCCTCAGCATCAATACAGGACTAAGATTGAATCGTACTACACCGGCTCAGACGCTCGTCGGATGTGGCAGGGCTTGCAAACTATTACAGACTACAAAGGGAAGCACAGCCGCGAGCTGTCCAGTGACACGAGCAACACTGAAGCATGCATGAGAGCGTCAGCTGTTCCGGACGACTGTGTGATCACGCTCTCCGTAGCCGATGTGAGTAAGACCTTTAAACAGGTCAACATTCACAAGGCCGCAGGGCCAGACGTATTACCAGGACGTCTTCACTGACATTTTCAACCTGTCCCTGGCTGAGTCTGTAATACCAACATGTTTCAAGCAGACCAGCATAGTCCCTGTGCCCAAGAACGCTAAGGTAACCTGCCTAAATGACTACCGACCCATAGCACTCACGTTTGTAGACATGAAATGCTTTGAAAGGCTGGTCATGGCTCACATCAACACCATTATCCCAGAAACCCTAGACCCACTCCAATTTGCATACTGCCACAACAGATCCACAGATGATGCAATCTCTATTGCACTCCACACTGCCCTTTCCCACCTGGACAAAAGGAACACATACGTGAGAATGTTATTCATTGACTACAGCTCAGCGTTCAACACCATAGTGCCCTCAAAGCTCATCACTAAGCTAAGGAACCTGGGACTAAACACCTCCCTCTGCAACTGGATCCTGGACTTCTTGACGGGCCGCCCCCAGGTGGTAAGTGTAGGTAACAACACATCTGCCACGCTGATCCTCAACACGGGGGCCCCTCACGTGTGTGCTCAGTCCCCTCCTGTACTCCCTGTTCACCCATGACTGCATGGCCAGGCACGACTCCAACACCATCATTAAGTTTGCAGACGACACAACATTGGTAGGCCTGATCACCGACAACGATGAGAGCCTATAGGGAGGAGGTCAGAAACCTGGCCATGTGGTGCCAGGATAACAACCTCTCCCTCAATGTGATCAAGACAAAGAAGATGATTGTGGACTACAGGAAAAAGAAGAGGGCCGAGCACGCCCCCATTCTCATTGATGGGGCTGTAGTGGAGCAGGTTGAGAGCTTCATGTTCCTTGGTGTCCATCACCAACAAACTATCACTGTCCAAACACACCAAGACAGTCGTGAAGAGGGCACGACAAAGCTTATTCCCCCTCAGAAGACTGAAAAGATTTGGCATGGGTCTTCAGATCCTCAAAAAGTTATACAGCTGCACCATCGAGAGCATCCTGACTGGTTGCATCACTGCCTGGTATGGCAACTGCTCGGCCTCCGACCGCAAGGCACTACAGAGGGTAGTGCGTACGGCCCAGTACATAACTGGGGCCAAGCTTCCTGCCATCCAGGACCTCTATACCAGACAGTGTCAGAGGAAGGCCCTAACAATTGTCAGACTCCAGCACGGCAAGCGGTACCGGAGCGCCAAGTCTAGGTCCAAAAGGATTCTTAACAGCTTCTACCCCCAAGCCATAAGACTCCTTAACAGCTAATCAAATGGCTACCTGGACTATTTGTCCTCAGGCCAGGAGGGAAGCCAAAGTCTACCCGATAGTGGTAAAGCAGCCTTTTACATTTACATTTAAGTCATTTAGCAGACGCTCTTATCCAGAGCGACTTACAAATTGGTGCATTTAACTTAGGATAGCCAGTGGGACAACCACATCTTGATCACAGTAAGTACACTTCTTCAAACAAGCAGCTGTGAGCAAAGTCAGTGCAATCAGGGACAACTACATGTTGATCATAATAAGTACATTTCTTTAAACAAGTCAGTGCTGGCAGGTTAAATAAGTCAGGTGTTAGTTTAGACAAAGACAATGGTAGTAAAGGGGGGGTAGAAGGATTACTATTATACTATTCCAGGTATTCCTTAAAGAGGTAGGGTTTCAAGTGTCTCCTGAAGGTGGTCAGTGACTCCGCTGTCCTGGCGTCGTGGGGGAGCTTGTTCCACCATTGGGGTGCCAGAGCAGCGAATAATTTTGACTGGGCTGAGCGGGAACTGTGCTTCCGTAGAGGTAGGGGGGCTAGCAGACCAGAGGTTCTAACAGCAGACATATCAGCTTGCTGCCAGCTCTTAGCAAACTGTTGGAAAAAATGGTGTTTGACCAAATACAATGCTATTTCTCTGTAAACAAATGAACAACAGACTTTCAGCATGCACTCAACATGTACTTACACAAATGACTTATGATTGGTTGAAAGAATTTAATAAGAAGATGATTGTGGGAGCTGTACTGTTAGATATCAGTGCAGCCTTTGATATTATTGACCATAACCTGTTGTTGAGAACTTATGTGTTATGGTTTTTCTACCTCTGACATATCGTGGATTCAGAGCTGTCTATCTAATAGAACTCAAAGAGTTTTCTTTAATGGAAGCTTCTCTAATGTCAAACATGTAAAGTGTGGTGTACCGCAGGGTAGCTCTCTAGGCCCTCTACTCTTTTCTATTTTTACCAATGAACTGCCACTGGCATTAAACAAAGCATGTGTGTTCATGTATGCTGATGATTCAACCATATATGCATCAGCAACCACAGCTAATGAAGTCAAATGAAACCCTTAACAGAGTTGCAGTCTGTTTTGGAATAGTTGGCCAGTAATAAACTGGTCCTGAACGTCTCTAAAACTAAGAGCATTGTATGTGGTACAAATCATTCCCTAAGTTCTAGACCTCAGCTGAATCTGCTAATGAATGGTGTGGCTGTTGAACAAGTTGAGGAGACTAAATTACTTGGTGTTGCCTTAGATTGTAAACTGTCGTGGTCAAAACATATAGATTAAATGGTTGTAAAGATGGGGAGAGGTCTGTCCGTAATAAGGAGACGCTCTTCTTTTTTGACAACACACTCCACAAAGCAAGTCCTGCAGGTTTAGTTTTATCTGATCTTGAATATTGTCCAGTCATATGGTCAAGTGCTGCAAAGAAAGACCTAGTTAAGCTGCAGCTGGCCCAGAACAAAGCGGTATGTCTTGCTCTTCATTGTAATCAGAGGGCTAATATTAATACTATGCATGCCAGTCTCTTAGCTAAGAGTTGAGGAAAGACTGACTGCGTCACTTCTTGTTTTTATAAGAAACATTAATGTGTTGGAAATTCCAAATTGTTTGCATAGTCAATTTACACACAGCACTGCCACACACACTTACCCCACAAGACATGCCACCAGGGGTCTTTTCACAGTCCCCAGGTCCAGAACAAATTCAAGGAAACGTACAATATTATACAGAGCCATGAGTGCATGGAACTCCCTTCCATCTTTATATAGTGCAAGTGAACAGCAAACCTGGTTTAAAAAACGAATAAAGCAACACCTCACGGCACAACGCCTCTGCTCCATGTGAACTACTTCGTGTGTGTATGTACTGACATGTATGTGTAACTGATAGATGCACACACACACTACACATTCATGTTTTTACATGTAAATTGTAAAGTATTTTGCCTGTAATGTATTTTTTGTTATGTGTCGGACCCCAGTAAGACTAGCTGTCCAAATTGTTTGCATAGTCAATTTACACACAGCACTGCCATCAGGGGTCTTTTCACAGTCCCCAGATTCAGAACAAATTCAAGGAAACGTACAGTATTATAGAGAGCCATGAGTGCATGGAACTCCCTTCCATCTTATATAGTGCAAGTGAACAGCAAACCTGGTTAAAAAACAAACAAATAAGCAGCACCTCACGGCACAACGCCTCTCCCCCATGTGACCTACTTGTGTGTATGTACTGACATGTATGTGTAACTGATAGATGCACACACACGTATGTACATTTTAAAATATTTTGTCTGCCGTGTCAGACCCAAGTAAGACTAGATGTTGCCATTGGCGTCAGTTAATGGGGATCCTAATAAATGAAATCAAACCATGGTGGCCCACACTGGTCATTATACCTCATCACCAGATTATTAGCCCCAGCACATGTTGAGACAGACTGAACTCTGGCCTACTCACTCTACTGTACCACAGTACTCTCAGCTTCTCCTTTTTCTCTTCTGTAAGGTGACTTTTATACATTCCCCACACCCACAGTGTCCATCCATCTCTGTCCTAATGTTCACTTTTTACTAAAACCTGTAGTCCTCCTCCACACTTTCCCCTACACCCCTCTCTTTCTCTCCATCCCCTCCCACAGACTTGTAGTCCTTTGTCTACTGTACCCTTACTGTCTGTGGCCTGTAGCCCTCCACCTCCTCTGTCGTCTTCCTTCTCTCGCCCAGATGTTTAAGTCCTCTCCTCTCTCCCTCCTCTCCCCTCTTCTGTTCTCTCTATCAGGCCGCAGAGCTGGCCGAGCACACGGCTAAGATCGCCCTGCTGGAGGAGGCCAAGAGACGCAAGGAGGAAGAGGCCGACACATGGCAGCACAGGGTGAGTCGCCCACACACACACGTGAACAAAACGCATGCGGGCCTATGGACGCACCCACAAGCACGCACAATTGGATGTGCATACACGCACACAGGTGCCCACACACACACAGTCAGTCACTTACTATTGATATTGAAGGTTGCATTGTAATGTGGGGCATTCTAGGGTGTTTACATTTACATCATTAAGCAGACGCTGTTCTGTGTTAATAACTGCCGTGACCACCATCCCCCTCCCTTTCCCTCCCAACCCGCAGGCCCGGGAGGCCCAGGACGACCTGCTGAAGACCAAGGAGGAGCTTCACATGGTGATGACGGCCCCTCCTCCGCCGCCCCCTCCCCCCATGTTTGTGGAGGTGCCCATGTTCGTGGACAACCACGACGTGATGACTATGGCGGAGGAGCAGAACGACCACGACAGTGAGGAGAACAACAGCACATACAGCGCCGAACTGCAGAACGAGGGCTTCAACGACCACCGCCTGGAGGAGGAGCGCCTCACTGAGGCCGAGAAGAACGAGCGCGTGCAGAAGCAGCTTATGGTGAGAGAGGAGTTCGCAGAGAGCCGTGCGAGTTTGCAGGGATCGGTTGATGGGTTGAGTGATGGATTGATAACTTGATTCATTCATTCATTCATTCATTCATTCATTAAATCATTGTCTTGAATTTTATATTACTAGTAACACATCAACCTATAGATATCTGCTGTCCTACACCCACACTATTGCCCAGGGTGAGCCTAGGACATTTCCCTCTCTTACTCTGACTGAGTACAGCTTGAGTTAAGTTGTTGTCCTCTTGTTGACTTATGTCCTTGGCTTGTTCCTCCCTTGTTGACTTCTTGTCGACTCATCGACTTATTCCTCCATGCAGGCCCTGAGCTCGGAGCTGGCCCAGGCGCGTGACGACACTAAGCATACCCAGAACGACCTGCTCCACACAGAGAACGTGCGCGCCGGCCGGGACAAGTACAAGACCCTGCGGCAGATCCGATCAGGCAACACCAAGCAGAGGATCGATGAGTTTGAGGCCTTATAAGAGGGCCCTTTCCCCTAGGTCACGAGGGCCTCACAGCCACGTACCCTTTCTGAATAGTGTCTGAACTAATCCCTCCACTGCTACGCACACACACACACACACACACACACACACACACACACACACACACACACACACACACTGACACACTGACTGACTGACTATACATACACACATGCACGTGGGTGCACAAACATTTGACTTTTTAGTCATTTAGCAGACGCTCTTATCTAGAGTGACTTACATTAGTGAATTCATCACACCTACAGGAGCAGTATAAAGAGTGAGTGACATATCTGCATCACCACTTTTACTAGTTACCCCTTAGGGAGCTAGCTAACTTCTTTAATAAACTGTCAGGCAGTGTGGGGGGCTTTAGTGCCAAATAAAATGTTTTCTTCTTTCCTTTTAGCATAACAAATTTTCTTTCTGTTTTGATTGTATGTAATTTGATGTGATCAAACCAAATCAATCACCATTGTTTTTAACCAAAGGTGTGATGATGAGTAGTGGGACTAGACAATTATAGTACGCCATGATGTATACATGATAGACAAAGTACAGCCAATCAGAGTCTCGCTTTATGTTTCTTAAATGTGTGAATGTGGAAAAAGGGCAATATGTTGTTTTTCACAGGGACCACTCAGAAAGGGGAAAATACAGTATAATGAAACATTTACTCTCAGAAAACTGTACTATGTAATGTTTTATTTAGTGTTTCCATATTTTGAACACTTCATTTATGTTTAATATTGCGCTACAGTAGCTTGCAAATCATGAATAGTTGAATATTTATATGGTATATGGGTCATTTAATCTTGGGTTGTATATTTTTGCTATTCTAATGATCATGAGAACATTTTATATCTATCAAAAGTTATATATCGACCAAAATAATGATAGTTTTGTGTTTTCATAAGGTTTTCTTTTAGGTCACTAAATTAAAGATATATATATATTTTTTTTTACAGCTGCATTGGACCTTTTATCTCTATCAAATCATTTCTGGGTAACAATTAAGCACTGTGATTGTCTTCAATTAATATGGTCAAAAATAGCTTCTTAACAAAGAGCAATTTCTCAAGCAACAATTTTGCTATGACTGTCTGGGAGTGATCTGAGTGGAGACTGAAAACTAGCTTTTTTCAGAGCGGTTTGGAACTCTTTCTTATTGGTCAATTAACTAATTTACTGCATGGTGATGTCACCATGGAAAGGCCTAAGCTCCATCCCACCAAAATGTCAGGCGATCTTTTCAAACTGCTTTTATACTAAAAGGGTATTATCGTCATTTTCACAGTATTATTACAACCTCAGTGTGGAAATATATATATAAAACACAGGAAAATCACGTTTTTGACTGCAATGGGCCTTTAATTAAATATTCCGCTGCATGTCATCAAATCAGGATAAGGAGATCCTATAGGTACTTTACATTTTTGCTATACAGTTCACGGTAGCTAGCTGCATTTATGAGGCATAAATGCATCTTCTCCAGGAGCACCGTGCTTATACAAAAACACTTACATTTCTACTTTCTTTTTTTCGTTTATGTCACCTTTAAGTGAGGAATGAGAGGATGACATGTTTTCAGTCAGTATGTTATGAATGCACCCAGCGGACAAAACTGCTTGAAAAATTGTCATTACAACCAGAAACTATTTGAAATTAAGTTATGACATCTCAACCAGTTCGGCACATGGTGGTGGTTTTAACCCCACAGAGAGGCCTTTTTCTATTGGATGTTCCTCTTGAGCCTCCATAGGCTTCAGTCCCTGTCTCGCTATTGACTCTTCTTTCTCTGGATGTGTACTAGACTCGTTTTTACTGACTGTAACCGATGACGATGTGCAGTCGCTGTCCTTTATTTAAGCTTGACTTTATAACGTGTTCAACATATTGGCAATAAAGATCTCCTGTGATTACAGCTTCGTACTATGTTTTCACTTTCTGCTTTTTGTCCTACTGACTTGAGGCAAATAAGTTAACTACAGGTGCAGATGCTCCTTTTTATTATATCATAAATAGAAAGGACAAGAAGAAACTAAGGGAAGGAATGAAAGAAGAACACTTGTTGTATACAGTCACCTCAGACAATGATTCTCATACATGAAATGGCATCAGGTGAGCATCCTTAAAGCACAAGGAATATTCCACTCAAATACAATCTAACATGATTTCCCACTTACCTCAGTTGTCGTATTTCCCAAGGAAAGTAGAAAAATCATGTTTGGTTATATTTTGAATGGAACATCCTTTTAAACACAGAAATAAAAAACAATAGGTTTCATTTTGAGTGGAATATCCCTTTAATACATAAGTCATCAAATGGTACATAAATATCTAACTGGAGGGACTTTCACAAAGCAAAGGCCTGATAGTCAGTGCAAATAGAGTTAAAGGTAGAGTTAAAGTACTGAGTCTGTTCTTATGGGGCGACAGGCTTTTTTTCTGTTGACATCATGTTCTCCTGCTGTTGACATTGGCTTGCATGGGTAAACTAAAGTCATGCCACATGTTGGGCATCTGCAGCACCAGTTGCCAAGACGACCCTGGGAGACACGGGGTTAACAGAGTGCCAGGTCAGTGACATCATCAGTCCTTCCTAGCTTCTTCTCACAAACAGGGAGAATCTCAATCACATACTCCTCGTGTCCTCTCTCCTCACCTTCTCAAAACCCATTGGAGAAGGTCAGAGGAGAGAGACCTCTGGCTTCCTCATCCACTGGGCTTTGAGAAGAGGCGAGGAGAGAGGACACGAGGAGTATGCAATTGAGATTCTCCCATAGTTTTCTACATAGGACTTCTATTCTATTTCATCTCAAGGGCTGGATTCAATCCATATCACCGAAGTTCAGCGGCATAGCGCCCTTGAAATTTTAAAGGTAATTTCCCATTGAGCCGACATTTGCAGCGTTTACCGTGAATGCAGTCTCCACGAACGTGGGAACATTACCCTTTAAATGTCGATCGGGCTACAACGCGTAACGATACGGATTTAATCCAGCCCCAAGTCCCCTTGTATAGGCCTGGTCAAACTTTTCACAATCTAATGTATAATTGTAAAGGTAAAACAGTCATTGACAGACAGGTAGCCATCTTACCAGCTTCCATTCTAACCCAGCCAAGGAGACGGTCTGAGAAGGTGAAGGGGGCATGGTCCCAGAGGTCCAGCTCCAGAGTGCAGATCTGGAGGTCGTAAGGTGTGACCCTGCTGAAGAGCAGCTGGTGAGACCACTCTGGACTGGGCTTCTTCTTCAGGACAGGGGTCCTCTGGACCAGCTCCCTGGGCCCGGGGAGAGTCAAGCACCTAAAACACACAGAATATAAAGGTAAATGTATAGATGAAAACACACACACAAACATTTTGTTCTATCTTCGTGGGGACCTAAAATTGAATTCCATTCAAAATCCTATTTAACCTAACTCTAAACCTAGTTCCTAACCCTAAACCTAACCACTTACCCTAACCTTAATTCTAACCCTAATTGCAACCCTAATCCTAAACCTAACCCGTAAGCTTAAAATAGCTTGTTTCCTCATGGTGACGTGGGAAATATCCCAACGTCACCATGACTGTATAGTAGAACACACATAAATAGAAACAAAAATACACCAGAACACACATAACAATATCGCACCAAAGCAAACCCACACACTAATCATATATTTACCCTTTTACATAGGTGTTCTGACTGGTGTTTGCTTTAGTGGGCAGGTTTTTGGCACCAGTGACGAGAACAGTCAGTTGACCAACGTCATGTGGTCCAATATGAACCTCTGTGTGGAGAAAGAAGAGAAAACAAGGTCATTTCAATCCAACATAAGGGATCTTCTGACCCCTAGTGCTGTAAAACCACACTATAACCTGTACAGCGTCTAGTGTGTGAGGCAATGAATTGTAGAGAGCCAGCCTACCATCTGTATGGCAAACCCAGGACGGCTGGGACAAGGAGGTGAACTTCACTCTGACCAGCAGTTCTCCTGCTGTATCCTGCTCTACTGCACTCCTTTCTGGACTCTCAGGCTATAGAGAGAGAGAGAGCGAGCGAGAGATGAAACATACCAATTTTTTTTCCCCCTAACCAACACTGCTAACCATGTTTAAAGAAATGTATTTATAGAGATATCAAAGGGTATTTTGTGAACGTTGCTTAACGATCAGCAGTTATACCCTACCTTGGGACACAGGGGGTACCAGCTGGAGCCCTGGGTGGTGCTCTCCTCAAACATCCACCCCTCCAGCGGGACGAGAATCTCTCCCAGAAACACCTTCTTCTTCAGAGTCCCAGAGTGCCACACAGACACCTGCAGAGTACTCCTGGACAACAGGGGGCGCTCCATCTGGCACTGTGTATCAGGGAATACAATACATGGGTGGGTGAAACACAGGAGATTCCATAACAGTGCAGACTATTTAACTCGTTTTACTATATTTTATAGTGTGTCGTAATGAATATGACTGAGATTTTTCTCCTTACCTGTAAAACTTCATTATAAACGGGATCCGTTGTGTTCCTCTTGACCGTCGTCTTCAGTTTGGTGCTCTGAGACTTCTCCGGCAGTAGATAAACCTTTACATACCTGCCCATGATGGTGACATACAGTGCAGGATAAGGAGATCTAGTATGCTAATGGTTCACAGTACAACAGAGAGTAATAATCTGGTATCATAGACATACAATTACTAGAATGGGCCTCCCCATTCAAGTCAACATTCCATGATGGGTAGGCCTTCTATTTCTATCACAGGAGGTTGGTGGCACCTTAATTGGGGAGGACGGGCTCATGATAATGGGTGGAGCGGAATCAGTGGGATGGTATCAAATACATCAAACACATTGTTTTCATGTGTTTGATGCCATTCCATTCGCTCCGTTCCAGCCATTATTATGAGCCGTCCTCCTCTCACCAGCCTCCTGTGATTTCTAAGATCTAGTGTAATGAGTTATACTGCTTACGGATGACACTTCTTCCTCTTGATATCTCCGTAGGCCAAGTTTCTGCAGCCGTTGATTGTGATCTCCAGGCAGGAAGTGATGTCGTTGAAGGCGATGGCGAGCTCTAGCTCTCCCATCACACTGCTGATCTCCAAGAGATCACAGTCTGTACCAGTGCTGCTAGCACTACTACCCTGTAATACAGATCAAATGTCATATTGCAGCTTTAAAAATATGTCATGACAGCATATAGACAATGCAGGTCTATTCTGTAATTAAGCATGCAGATGTTTTGCATGCATTGCTTTCTCGCTTCTCCGCCAGCTTTGCAAGATATGAAAAAGACATGGCAACCACATAACAAACAGTAACAAAAATCTGTATCTGGTCAAATCAATTGTGAAGTCACGGGATGTTTTGCATAAGCTGCTGTTTCATCTTCATTTCTCTCTCTCTTCATCATCAGGCCACTCAACTCACCCTCTTTCCCCCTAAGTACTCTGAGCAGAGGGAAATGTCCTCATCTGCCCCTGATGAGGAACCGCTCTGGTCATCATTCCGGCTCTTCCTGAACAGGTTGGGAAGACTGGGGCCTTTGGTTAGCTGTGAGGAGAGAAGTTGTGTCTGTTGAAAATTGCACACTTTTTATTCATATTGTAGTGAATTCAGGGGTAGCGACACCAGGACTTGAACCCGGGTCCCTGGGTCTGTCAGTCCAATATCTGAGCCATTACACCAAGAGGCTTGAACCTCTTGACAAGGTCACAAGGTGTTGTTACATTTGCTGTGTTCCTAAAGTCTCTCCTGTCGGAAATAATCGTCAGTGTCATAATATTATCAATATCTCACTTGGATTTAAACATGGGGGGGCTCTTTGCTTTATGTGGTCTGTCTGAAATGAGAGTGTAATACTTTTACACACAGTTGAGGGGTTGATATTTATTTGGTTTCTCTTACATTGGTGGATTTGTTGATGTTTGTGTCAGAGAGGCTTTTCTGGACAGTCCTCTGTCCCTGGCTGTTGTCCACTGTAAGCAGATCCTGTTCCACTCGCACATCCTCCTGCGATCTGGAGAACCCTGCAACCCGAAAGGTTGGATGAATAACACACACAGACCTTCTCCATACATAATATAGCACTTCTGATGTGCTGCTTGTGAACAAGCCACACTATAGATATCATACCTTATCTCGTTGCCTAGGTGCAGTTTCCTTAGCACCATGACTAAGCATAAGGATAGCTTATCAACGACTTGATAACGCTCAGATTAAATGTGTCGCTGTTTTGCCACATCCTTCGTTGGATCCTATTTTTCTCACCAAGATGAACTTCAAATTACCTAACATATTCAAAGATAATTTACTCTTGTTCTGCCAGAGACCTTTCCTTTGTCAATACTGAAATGGATCAAAAGACTCACTTACTTCTCATGTGGCTGGTGAGGGAAATCATCAGATCCTCCATAGACTTGGTGAAGGGTTTTTTCAAGTCGTGATTCAGTCCCTAGAGATCATCAAATCACTAAATCATTGATAACACATTCGACAGACCAAATCAGAATTGTGGTTTATGAAACAAAACGGAATTTGGATATCTTCATTTGACCTCACCCATGATTTGCTGAAGGATAGCCCATCGTAATAGGGTGGAGGGGTTGGCGGCACGACTGCTATATGACTAGAAGATGAAACACACACAGATAATGCAATTTACAGTTATATGACACTGTATAATACTTCATTGTTTTAACCTGCCCCTATCCATACATTGTACTGTTTTGCCCACCAATTCCTAATGAAATTACATGTTTTTATCATTGATCATGTACACTGAGTGCACAAAACATTAAGAACACCTGCTCTTTCCATGACATAGACTGACCAGGTGAAAGCTATGATCCCTTGATGTCACTTGTTAAATACACTTCAGTGTAGGTGAAGGGGAGGAAACAGGTTTTAAGCCTTGAGACAATTGAGACGTGTATGTGTGCCATTCAGAGGGTGAATGGGCAAGACAAAAGATTGAAGTGCCTTTGAACGGGATATGGTAGTAGGAGCCAGGCGCACCGGTTTGTGTCAAGAACGGCAACGCTGCTGGGTTTTTCACACTCAACAGTTTCCCGTGTGTATCAATAATGGTCCACCACCCAAAGGACATCCAGCCAACTTGGGGAACCAATGTTGTCAACATGGGCCAGCATCTCTGTGGAACGCTTTCGACACCTTGTAGAATCCATGCCCTGACGAATTGAGGCTGTTCTGAGGGCAAAAGGGGAGGGTGTTCCTAATGTTTGGTATACTCAGTATACATGCCTGCATCTATCTGTGTCTATATCTCTTCCAGACACTATGGTCACATAATACAGCAGCATAGAATAAATGTGAATGAGAATAAATGAAGACCGCTCATCGACTTACCTCAACCTCTGGTAGGACTTCAGTAGTTTCTCCCCAATAGTCTCATGCATTTCTGTAAAGTAGAAGAATATTGCTATAGCTTCCAATACTAGTCCACACAGGGCCGTTTCTATCATTTTGGTTGCCCTAAGCAACATTTGAAGCTTGTCCTGCAATTCTACACGTTTTGCCATGGGGCGTAGAGAAACTGTTGCAGTTTTAGATAACATTTTCTGCAATTCTACATATTTTGCCATGGGGCAGAGAGAACATTTAGCAGTTTTAAAACAAATGTCATGTTGCCGCGGGGCCCTAAGCAGCCACTTACAGTGCCTTCAGAAAGTATTCACACCCATTGAATCTTTCCACATTTTGTTGTGTTACAAAGTGGGATTAAAATTGTTTTGTCATTTATTGTCAATTGTTTTAACAACAAAAGAATGTATGAAAATAAAACACTAATATATTGATTAGATAAGTATTCAACCCCCTGAGCCAGTACGTGTTAGAATCAGCTTTGGCAGCGATTACAGCTGTGAGTCTTTCTGGATTGTGCAACATTTGCCCATTATTCTTTACAAAATTCTTCAAACTGTCAAATTGGTTGTTGATCATTGCTAGATAATCATTTTCAAGTCTTGTCATAGATTTTCAAGCAGATTTAAGTCAAAACTGTAACTTGGCCACTCAATAACATTCACTGTCAACTTGGTAAGCAACTCCAGTGTAGATTTGGCCTTGTGCTTTAAGTTATTGTCCTGCTGAAAGGTGAATTAATCGCCCAGCGTCTGGTGGAAAGCTGACTGAACCTGGTTTTCCTCTAGGATTTTACCTGTGCTTAGCTCCATTCCATTAATTTTTTATCCTGAAAAACTCCCCAATCCTTAACGATTACAAGCATACCCATAACATGATGCAGCCACAACCATGATTTGATTTATTGGATCCCCATTAGCCGACGTCAATGGTGACAGCTAGTCTTACTGGGGTCCGACACATAAAAAATACATTACAGGCAAAATACTTTACAATTTACATGTAAAAACATTAATGTGTAGTGTGTGTGTGTGTGCATCTATCAGTTACACATACATGTCAGTACATACACACACGAAGTAGGTCACATGGGGCAGAGGCGTTGTGCCGTGAGGTGTTGCTTTATTCGTTTTTTAAACCAGGTTTGCTGTTCACTTGCACTATATAAGATGGAAGGGAGTTCCATGCACTCATGGCTCTGTATAATATTGTACGTTTCCTTGAATTTGTTCTGGACCTGGGGACTGTGAAAAGACCCCTGGTGGCATGTCTTGTGGGGTAAGTGTGTGTGGCAGTGCTGTGTGTAATAATAATAATAATAATAATATGCCATTTAGCAGACGCTTTTATCCAAAGCGACTTACAGTCGTGCGTGCATACATTTTTGTGTATGGGTGGTCCCGGGGATCGAACCCACTACCTTGGCGTTACAAGCGCCGTGCTCTACCAGCTGAGCTACAGAGGACCACATGTGTGTAAATTGACTATGCAAACAATTTGGAATTTCCAACACATTAATGTTTCTTATAAAAAAGAGAAGTGATGCAGTCAGTCTTTCCTCAACTCTCAGCCAAGAAAGACTGGCATGCATAGTATTAATATTAGCTCTCTGTTTACAATGAAGAGCAAGAAGTGCCGCTCTGTTCTGGGCCAGCTGCAGCTTAACTAGGTCTTTCCTTGCAGCACTCGACCACACGACTTGACAATAATCAAGATAAGACAAAACTAGAGCCTGCAGGACTTGATTTTGGAGTGTGGTGTCAAAAAATCAGAGCATATTTTTATTAAGGACAGACCTCTCCCAATCTTTACAACCATTGAATCTATATGTTTTGACCATGACAGTTTACAATCTAAGGTAACACCAAGTAATTTAGTCTCCTCAACTTGTTCAACTGCCACACCATTCATTAACAGATTCAGATGAGGTCTAGAACTTAGGGAATGGTTTGTACCTATTTCAACGCTCTTAGTTTTAGAGATGTTCAGGACCAGTTTATTACTGCCGACCCATTCCAAAAGGGTTTCAGTGACTTCATTAGCTGTGGTTGCTGATGCGTATATGGTTGAATCATCAGCATACATGGAGTCACATGCTTTGTTTAATGCCAGTGGTAGGTCATTGGTAAAAATAGAAAAGAGTAGGGGGCCTAGAGAGCTGCCCTGCGGTACATCACACTTTACATGTTTGACATTAGAGAAGCTTCCATTAAAGAAAACCCTCTGAGTTCTATTAGATAGATAGCTCTGAATCCACGATATGGCAGAGGTTGAAAAGCCATAACACATACGTTTTCTCAACAACAGGTTATGGTCAATAATATCAAAGGCTGCACTGAAATATAACAGTTCAGCTCCAACAAACTTCTTATCAATTTCTTTCAACCAATCATCAGTCATTTGTGTCATTGCAATACATGTTGTGTGCCCTTCTCCATAAGCATGCTGAAAGTGTTGGTAATTTGTTTACAGAGAAATAGCATTGTATTTTGTCAAACACAATTTTTTCCAACAGTTTGCTACGAGCTGGCAGCAAGCTGATAGATCTGCTGTTAGAACCAGTAAAGGCCGCCAGCGGAATGGCTTTAGCTTCCCTCCAGGCCTGAGGACAAAGACTTTCCTCTAGGCTCAGATTAAATATTTGATAGACAGGAGTGGCTACAGAGACAGCTACCATCCTCAGGAGCTTTCCATCTGAGTTGTCAATGCCTCTCCCACACTAACTTTACAAAACTCTAACTTACAATGCTTTTCTTTCATTATTCGTTTTTTTATGCATGAGTATGATTAGTTGTTGGCATTTCCTGCTGAAGTTTTCCCACTTTGCCCATGAAGTAATCATTAAAATAATTGGCAACATCAAATGGTTTTGTGATGAACACGCCACCAAAGTTTTTATCATTGATCTTGGCTTCATAATACAGTTTCTTCTACTTTTTGTTGAGTTTAGTCACAACATTTCTCAATTTGCAGTAAGTCAGCCAGTCAGATATGCAGCCAGACTTATTAGCCACTCATTTTGCCCCATTTCTTTCAACCATACAGTTTTTCAATTACTCATCAATCCATGGAGCCTTAACAGTTCTAACCGTGAGTTTCTTAACAGGTGCATGTTTATCAATAATTGTAAGAAGCAATTTCATAAAGTGCAGCTTCTGGATGCTCCTTAATAATCACATCAGACCAACACATATTTTTTAAATCATCCATAATAAAAGTCACAGCAAAATATTTTGTATGATCTCTAACACACTATTTTAGGCTCAGCTTTTGGAACGTTGGCTTTCCTGGATATAGCCACCATATTGTGATCACGGCATCCAATGGGTATGGTTACAGCTTTAGAACAGAGTTCTACAGTATTAGTAAAAATGTGATCAATACATGTGGATGATCTTGTTCTTGTAGTGTTTGTAAATACCCTGGTAGGTTGATTAATAACTTGAACCAGATTACAGCCACTGGTTACAGTGAGAAGCTTCCTCTTGAGCGGACAGCTTGATGAAAACCAGTCAATATTCAAGTCCCCAAGAAAGTAGACCTCTGTTTATATACGGCAACACTTCCCCCATAAGCATTCCTGTCTCTTCTACAGATGTTATCTCCTTGTATTGCTACTGCTGTATCATCAAATGAATTATCTAAGTGAGTCTCAGAAATGGCTAATATGTTAATGTTATCTGATGTTAGCAAATGATTGATTTCATGAACCTCCATCTCAATCTCCGGTGGTCCATCTTCAGTTTCTCCGAGATCATTTCCCTCACTTTGTCCTCAGACTCTGTCCAGGTCTCATGTGGAGATTCTGCAATTCTGTCCACAACAATGTCGTTCCGACTTGATTGTCCCTCGAGATAATCTGATTTCTCCATCATTGTTATTATGGATTCACATACAGAACTGATGTCCTCTCTCAATGACTTACAGATTGTTGTCATCTTGCCGTTCTTTTTAAACTCATTGAGCTCACCCTGGGAAAACTGCAAAATGTTCTTCAGGTCCTGGACCTCTTTGGTCATGTCGTCCATTCTTTTATTTGTTGACTCCACCAGTATTTGGACACAACACTTCAAGCTATTTTCTTGTTGTTGTAACAACTGCTTGTAGAACTATTTTTGTTAGTTTAAAAGATCCTTCACCTGTAATAGAGAGACACCACTGTCTTCAACGGTTCTCCCACCGGCTCTGGTCTTTGTCATGGTAGCAACGTAGGATACGCTGTTACTCCTCACAGTTCCAGACAGGGCAGGTCACAGAGAAGATTAGAAACAACAACAACAAACAGCAGGGATCTAGACAGCCACAAGCCCGGGACCATCCGCGGTCCCAGCCACAATGGCTAACCGCGTCGCGGGATGCGTTCAAGCCCTCAAGAAAACCACGCTAACTTGATAAGCAGCTAGCTAGCAGCTAGGCTAGCTGCTACACCAAGCAGCTCCTCAGATCCGGCCTTAGTCGGCAGGATCACTCGAGAGATAGTAGCAGTCCCAGCAACTGATGCCAACCGCTTCGTGGGATCCAAACTCAAAATGTAGCTAGCTAGTAACTAATCTTTTTCAATAGACTTTCAAAACAACAAACCAAGCTCTTACAGGTTACGCGTTCAACAGGAAGTTACGCGAGTGGGTGTGTCCCGCTCCATCCAAGTGATGCGAGTGGGTGTGTCCTGCTCCACCATGCTTGAAAATATGGAGAGTGCTACTCAGTTGTGTTGTATTGGATTTGCCCCAAACATAATTATTTGTGTTCAGGACAAAAAGTGTATTGCTTTGCCACATTTTCTGCATGTATTACTTTAGTGCCTTGTTGCAAACAGGATGCATGTTTTGGATTTTTTTTTCTTCTGTACAGGCTTCCTTCTTTTCACTCTGTCAATTAGGTTAGTAATGCGGACTAACTACAATGTTTTTGATCCATCCTCAATTTCCTCCCATCACAGTCATTAAACTCTGTAACTGTTTTAAAGTCACTCATGCTGAAATCCCTGAGCGGTTTCCGTTGCAGTGACTGGGTGTATTGATACACCATCCAAAGTGTAATTAATAACTTCATCATGTTCAAAGGGATATACTATGTCTGCTTTTCTGTTTTTACCCATCTACCAATAGATGCCCTTCTTTGCGAGGCATTGGAAAAACTCCCTGGTCTTTGTGGTTGAATCTTAGCCTGAAATTCTCTGCTCGACTAAGGGACCTTACAGATAATTGTACTTGTAGGGTACAGAGATGAGGTAGTCATTCAAAAATAAGTTTAAACACTATTGTTGCACACAGAGTGAGTCCATGCAACTTACACTGCTCAAAAAAATTAAGGCAACACTAAAATAACACATCCTAGATCTGAATGAATGAAATCATCTTATTAAATACTTTTTTCTTTACATAGTTGAATGTGCTGACAACAAAATCACACAAAAATTATCAATGGAAATCAAATTTATCAACCCATGGAGGTCTGGATTTGGAGTCACCCTCAAAATTAAAGTGGAAAACCACACTACAGGCTGATTCAACTTTGATGTAATGTCCTTAAAACAAGTCAAAATGAGGCTCAGTAATGTGTGTGGCCTCCACGTGCCTGTATGACCTGGGCATGCTCCTGATGAGGTGGCGGATGGTCTCCTGAGGGATCTCCTCCCAGACCTGGAATAAAGCATCCGCCAACTCCTGGACAGTCTGTGGTGCAACGTGGCGTTGGTGGATGGAGCGAGACATGATGTCCCAGATGTGCTCAATTGGATTCAGGTCTGGGGAACGGGTGGGCCAGTCCATAGCATCAATGCCTTCCTCTTGCAGGAACTGCTGACACACTCCAGCCACATGAGGTCTAGCATTGTCTTGCATTAGGAGGAACCCAGGGCCAACCGCACCAGCATATGGTCTCACAAGGGGTCTGAGGATCTCATCTCGGTACCTAAATGCAGTCAGGCTACATCTGGCGAGCACATGGAGGGCTGTGCGGCCCCATAAAGAAATGCCACCCCACACCATGACTGACCCACCGCCAAACCGGTCATGCTGGAGGATGTTGCAGGCAGCAGAACGTTCTCCATGGCGTCTCCAGACTCTGTCACGTCTGTCACATGTGCTCAGTGTGAACCTGCTTTCATCTGTGAAGAGCACAGGGCGCCAGTGGCGAATTTGCCAATCTTGGTGTTCTCTGGCAAATGCCAAACGTCCTGCACGGTGTTGGGCTGTAAGCACAACCCCCACCTGTGGACGTCGTGCCCTCATACCACCCTCATGGAGTCTGTTTCTGACCGTTTGAGCAGACACATGCACATTTGTGGCCTGCTGGAGGTCATTTTGCAGGGCTCTGGCAGTGCTCCTCCTTGCACAAAGGCGGAGGTAGCAGTCCTGCTGCTGGGTTGTTGCCCTCCTACGGCCTCCTCCACGTCTCCTGATGTACTGGCCTGTCTCCTGGTAGCGCCTCCATGCTCTGGACACTACGCTGACAGACACAGCAAACCTTCTTGCCACAGCTCGCATTGATGTGCCATCCTGGATGAGCTGCACTACCTGAGCCACTTGTGTGGGTTGTAGACTCCGTCTCATGCTACCACTAGAGTGAAAGCACCGCCAGCATTCAAAAGTGACCAAAACATCAGCCAGGAAGCATAGGAACAGAGAAGTGGTCTGTGGTCACCACCTGCAAAACCAGTCCTTTATTGGGGGTGTCTTGCTAATTGCCTATAATTTCCACCTGTTGTCTATTCCATTTGCACAACATCATGTGAAATGTATTGTCAATCAGTGTTGCTTCCTAAGTGGACAGTTTGATTTCACAGAAGTGTGATTGACTTGGAGTTACATTGTGTTGTTTAAGTGTTCCCTTAATTTTTTTGAGCTGTGTATTATGTGACTTAAGCAATTGTTTACTTTTATTTAGGCTTGCCATAACAAAGGGGTTGAATACTTATTGACTTAAGACAGCTCAGCTTTTTATTTTTCATTCATTAGTAAAAATCCTGAAAACCATAATTCCACTTTGATATTATGGGGAAGGCCAGTCACAAAAAATCTCAATTTAATAAATTTAAAATTCAGGCTGTAACACAACAAAATGTGGAAAATTTCTGAGGGTGTGAATACTTTTTGAAGGCACTGTATGTTTTTTATGCCTAGAAACGGCACTGAGTACACACACAATTGTATATTGCTGTTATGGACTTTCTCCCATTCTCCCGGGCAATGTTGTAGCAAACAGCAACAATGCATTATTTAGTCAAAGTCAGCTGATGTAGAAGATCACTAAGCAAACAACTGAAAATACATCTTCCCCTATGTATAGCTGTATTGTGGACTACAGGAAAAGGAGGACCAAGCATGCCCCCATTCTCATCGACGGGGCTGTAGTGGAGCAGGTTGAGAGCTTCAAGTTCCTTGGTGTCCACATCACCAACAAACTATCATGGTCCAAACACACCAAGACAGTCATGAACAGGGCACGACAAAGCCAATTCATCCTCAGGAGACTGAAAAGATTTGGCATGGGACCTCAGATCCTCAAAAAGTTATACTGCTGCACCATCGAGAGCATTCTTGAGGTAATCTGAAGAGATTTCACCCCATGCTTCCTGAAGCACCTCCCACGGTCAAGCTGCTCCCACAACAGCTCAATAGGGTTGAGATCCGGTGACAGTGCTGGCCACTCCATAATAGACAGAATACCAGCTAACTGCTTCTTCCCTAAATAGTTCTTGCATAGTTTGGAACTGTGCTTTGAGTCATTGTCCTGTTGTAGGAGGAAATTGGCTCCAATCAAGCGCCGTCCACAGGGTATGGCATGGCGTTGCAAAATGGAATGATAGCCTTCCTTCTTCATGATCCCTTTTACCCTGTACAAATCTCCCACTTTACAACCACCAAATCACCGCCAGACCATCACACTGCCTCCACCATGCTTGACAGATGGCATCAAGCACTCCTCCAGCATCTTTTCATTTAGTCTGCGTCTCACAAATGTTCTTCTTTGTGATCCGAACACCTCAAACTTTTATTCGTCTGTCCATAACACGTCTGTCCAGTGTCTGTGTTCTTTTGCCCATCTTAATCTTTTCTTTTAATTGGCCAGTCTAAGATATGGCTTTTTCTTTGCAACTCTGCCTAGAAGGTCAGCATCCCGGAGTCGCCTCTTCACTGTTGACGTTGAGACTGATGTTTTGCGGGTACTATTTAATGAAGCTGCCAGTTGAGGACCTGTGAGGTGTCTGTTTCTCAAACTAGACACTCTAATGTATTTGTCCTCTTGCTCAGTTGTGCACCGGGGCCTCCCACTCCTCTTTCTATTCTGGTTAGTGCCAGTTTGCGCTGTTCTGTGAATGGAGTCGTACACAGCGTTGTACAAGATCTTCAGTTTCTTGGCAATGTCTCGCATGGAATAGTCTTCATTTCTCAGAACAAGAATAGACTGACGAGTTTCAGAAGAATGTTTTTTGTTTCTGGCCATTTTGATTCTGTAATCGAACCCACAATTGCTGATGCTCCAGATACTCTACTAGTCTCAAGAAGGCCAGTTTTATTGCTTCTTTAATCAGCACAACAGTTTTCAGCTGTGCTAACATAATTGCAAAAGGGGTTTCTAATGATCAATTAGCCTTTTAAAATGATAAACTTGGATTAGCAAACACAACGTGCCATTGGAACACAGGACTGATGGTTGCTGATAATGGGCCTCTGTACGCCTATGTAGATATTCCATAAAAAATCAGCTGTTTCCAGCTACAATAGCCATTTATAACATTAACAATGTCTACACTGTATTTCTGATCAATTTGATGTTATTTTAATGGACAAAGAAATTGCTTTTCTTTCGAAAACAAGAACATTTCTAAGTGATCCCAAACTTTTGAACGGTAGTGTACATATTACCTCAATTACCTCGAATAACCCGTGCCCCCGCACATTGACTCTGTACCTGTACCCCCTGTATATAGCCTCACTGCTGTTATTTTACTGCTGCTCTTTAATTATTATAATTTTTTTATTTTATTTCTTTTTTACTTATTTCTTTTTTACTTAATACTTATTTTTCTTAAAACTGCATTGTTGGTTAAGGGCTTGTAAGTAAGCATTTCACTGTAAGGTCCACACCTATAGTATGCGGCGCATGTGACAAACACAATTTTATTTTATTTTTTTGTTGATATATAAGGCATGAATTATGTGAATTATGCATATTAATTATGAGTGAATGGGGCATGTGAGGAGTATAGGAAACAAACCTGCATCAGGTGGAAATTTCTTGGCCCTCTCTTCCACAAACCACTCCCCAGACCTGAACTTTACCTCCCTGAGAAGTGAATTTTAGATTAATTAACCTTTGTTTAGACTACAAAGGAAATACTGTACCTTTTGTCAGTTCATTTTCTCAACAAGTTAACACACCTTAATCATTGAATAAGGATTAGAGAATAACAACAATAAAAATATTACAGTCAATATTACAGTCAACCATGGTTATAGTGCTGAAAGTCTATGTTACGGCGCTGACATGACATCTATGTTATGGCACTGACATGCCTCCTACCTGTAGGCGTGGCAGACAGTGCACTTCCAGTCCAGCGTGGACACGCCCACGCGGCACTTGTTGCAGATGCGGTGACTGCAGCCTTGGCACACAGCGCCCGAGTTCCAGAACTTGCCCAGTGGCCTCTGACAACGGGCACACGTCCTCTCGCTGTATTGCCGGGCAAAACTCTTCGCACCTTTCCTCCGGATGTCCTGTAGCTCCATCTTCAGCCTCCTGTAAAAGCAGATGGTGGCAGATGGAGGAGGTACAGTAGCGATGGCAATGCTTTAACAACTGTACTTACAGTCCTCTTCACATCTGCATTTTCTGTACATTTTTGAAGTAGCTTTGTTGCATTCATTCAGATTGACTGCCTCATATAATTTCTGATCAACCGTAAAACAACAACTATGAATTATATTTTGAGGAACATCATCATTGTTGTCACAGACTCCACAGATCCTGAAAATCCCTCAAAGGGGAGTTGTTGTACAGTGTTCATGCAGTAAATGTGAAAAGCTTGGCTTAAGTAAAGTGAATAATATTGTTTACCTGATCCTGTCCTCCTCCATGTTGCGCAGAAGTTTGTCCCTCTGAAGAACCTCTAGAACCTTCTCTCGTTCCAGAGCCTTGAGCAGACTCAGATCCATCTTGAAAAATGGGAGTCTCTTTCTCTCTCTCACTTCCACTCTGTACTCTTCTTCTTCTTCTTCTTCCCAACTCTACCTCTCTAGTCTCTCCTTTTATCTCTCCTCCCTTTGTTCCACCTTCTGTTTCTTTATATTGGGTACCGGATGCTTCTACAAGCTGGACGAAGTCTTCACTTGTTACCAGACTGAGGGCAGAATGAAGGTCATGTTCATTTCACTGCACAGTTAAAGACATCCCATCTTCCCGTCACGATATTCACAGAAGCTCTCTCCGCTTCGCATCACAGACCTCAATATGGATTGGTCCTCGATGTTTCTGCTCCGGTGACCCGCCCCACCTCTTACGCTCTGCTCTCTAGCCACTCCATAATGTTGCATCCATCCAAAGAGTGACAGCCAGGGAGCGCAAACTTTGACCTATAGTCGCAGGGATCCTCTTCTCAAAGTCTGATGACTGATGTACACTTTGTTCACTAGGACAAGAAAAGAGCAACCAGTCAGCCAGTCATTGTAGCTCTCACAGTAACGGCCCACTCTCTAAGGCAGAACAGTGAAAGACCAACAGAATTACAATGCTATATAATATACTTTAGATGCTGTGCATAGAATGTGATACAGTATCAGAAACATTTGATAACCCATTGAACGTATCTCGCCCTTCCTCCCAACTCCTGTACTGCACACTTGCCCCTTAGCATTCATTCCCTACGACGTCAATGTCACAGTGCTTTGCTCAGAATAGTAAATCACATTTGGTCCGGCCACAGGCCCCACAACGCTCCTCTCACAGCAAGCAGCCTACCGCTGTTACAGTACTGTAGCAATGCTTCATTGAAGGCAGCACAAAGCAGGACCACACACGCACACACACACACGTCAACCAAATGCCAACCGCTGCATTATTAACGACCGATGCGTCCATTTTTCTTTTTTTCCTGCTTTCTCGGAGCGATTGTATTTTTGTTTGGAAGTGGGGATGTGAAGTATGGAGAGAAAGGGGGAAAGAGCCTTATCAGTGACTGGATGACACCCTGTGTTGGTAGATAAAGGTATCTGCCTTTATCCAGGGCAGCAGAGGGCCACTGTAAACAATCAGTGTCAAATGTGATTAGGGCCCCATGGGGAAGCAGCAGTATCTTTATGTCCCAAATGGCACCCTATTCCCTACATAGTTCACTACTTTTGACCAGAGCCATATGGGCCCTGGTCAAAAGAAGTGCACTACATAGGGAATAGAGTGCCATTTGGGAAGCTTTATCCTTATGTCTCAGAGAGGGAGTGGACAGGAGACACTGACTAGTTATCAGCGCTATATGCTTTTAAAGGGAGGCTGCGCTTTGTCCAGAAGTGGTCAAATAGGCCTTTAAAGACTGTAGCAGAGAGCGTGTAACAAACAAGAAAAAGCGTTGTTTTCTTCTATGAAATCATGTTTAATGATTTAGCATTATTTAAATGTTTCAAGAGTAATGGTATAATAATATAGTTATACTCCAGTTGTTACTATGCAAACATATCTCCCACATTGTTTCTATGAGGTGCAGGGGGTTGAAGATGGGTTTGTAACATTTTTATGAGGCATTTTCAAGAGCTGTTGTTCAAATGCTGTCTTTACTCAACGGTTCCCAAACTAGGGCTCGCCTGAAAATGGGGTAGCGGGAGAATGTAAAAAATTATAATAATAATATATAATAATATAATAATAATAATAATAAATTAATACAAATAATACAGTGCACTCGGAAAGTATTCAGACCCCTTGACTTTTTCCACATTTTGTTACATTACAGCCTTATTCTACAATTGATTAAATCGTTTTTTCCCTCATCAATCTACAAACAATACCCCATAATGACAAAGCAAAAACAGGTTTTTAGAATATCACATTTACATCAGTATTAAGACCCTTTACTCAGTACTTTATTGAAGCACCTTTTGCAGCGATTACAGATGGTACAACCTTGGCACACCTGATTTTGGGGAGTTTCTTCCATTCTTCTCTGCAGATCCTCTCAAGCTCTGTCAGGTTGGATGGGGAGCGTCGCTGCACAGCTATTTTCAGGTCTCTCCAGAGATGTTCGATCGGGTCACTCAAGGACATTTAGAGACTTGTCCTGAAGCCACTCATGCGTTGTCTTGGCTGTGTGCTTAGGGTCATTGTCCTGTTGGAAGGTGAACCTTAGCCCCAGTCTGAGGTCCTGAGCACTCTGAAGCAGGTTTTCATCAAGGATCTCGCTGCACTTTGCTCTGTTCATCTTTCCCTCGATCCTGACTGGTCTCCCAGTCCCTGCCGCTGAAAAACCTCCCAACAGCATGATGCTGCCACCACCATGCTTCAACCATAGGGATGGTATTGGCCAGGTGATGAGCAGTGCCTGGTTTCCTCCAGACGTGACATTTGGCATTCAGGCCAAAGAGTTAAATATTGGTTTCATCAGACCAGAGAATGTTGTGTCTCATGGTCTGAGAGTCCTTTAGGTGCCTTTTGGCAAACTCCAAGAGGGCTGTCATGTGCCTTTTACTGAGGAGTCGCTTCCGTCTGGCCACTCTACCATAAAGGCCTGATTGCTGGAGTGCTGCAGAGATTGTTGTCCTTCTGGAAGGTTCTCCCATCTCCACAGAGGAACTCTGGAGCTCTGTCAGAGTGACCATCGGGTTCTTGGTCACCTCCCTGACCGACCAAGGCCCTTCTCCCCCGATTGCTCAGTTTGGCCGGGCGGCCAGCTCTAGAGTCTTGGTGATTCCAAACTACTTCCATTTAAGAATGATGGAGGCCACTATGTTCTTGGGGACCTTCAATGCTGCAGAAATGTGTTGGTACCCTTCCCCAGATCTGTGCCTCGACACAATCCTATCTCGGAGCTCTACGAACAATTCTTTCGACCGCATGGCTTGGTTTTTGCTCTGACATGCACTGTCAACTGGTTGAGAGAATGCCAAGAGTGTGCAAAGCTGTCATCAAGGAAAAAGGGTGGCTACTTTGAAGAATTTCAAATATAAAATATATTTTGATTTGTTTAACACTTATTTGGTTACTACCTGATTCCATATGTGTTATTTCATAGTTTTGATTTCTTCACTATTATTCTACAATGTAGAAAATAGTAAAAATAAAGAAAAACCCTTGAATGAGAAGGTGTGTCCAAACTTTTGATTGGTACAGTATATACAGTGAGAGAAAAAAGTATTTGATCCCCTGCTGATTTTGTACGTTTGCCCACTGACAAAGAAATGATCAGTCTATAATTTGAATGGTAGGTTTATTTGAACAGTGAGAGAGAGAATAACAACAACAAAAATCCAGAAAAACGCATGTCAAAAATTTTATAAATTGATTTTCATTTTAATGAGGGAAATAAGTATTTGACCCCCTCTCAATCAGAAAGATTTCTGGCTCCCAGGTGTCTTTTATACAGGTAACGAGCTGAGATTAGGAGCACACTCTTAAAGGGAGTGCTCCTAATCTCAGTTTGTTACCTGTATAAAAGACACCTGTCCAAAGAAGCAATCAATCAATCAGATTCCAAACTCTCCACCATGGCCAAAACCAAAGAGCTCTCCAAGGATGTCAGGGACAAGATTGTAGACCTACACAAGGCTGGAATGGGCTACAAGACCATCGCCAAGCAGCTTGGTGAGAAGGTGACAACAGTTGGTGCGATTATTCGCAAATGGAAGAAACACAAAATAACTGTTAATCTCCCTCGGCCTGGGGCTCCATGCAAGATCTCACCTCGTGGAGTTGCAATAATCATGAGAACGGTGAGGAATCAGCCCAGAACTACACAGGAGGATCTTGTCAATGATCTCAAGGCAGCTGGGACCATAGTCACCAAGAAAACAATTGGTAACACACTACGCCGTGAAGGACTGAAATCCTGCAGCGCTCGCAAGGTCCCCCTGCTCAAGAAAGCACATATACAGGGCCGTCTGAAGTTTGCCAATTAACATCTGAATGATTCAGAGGAGAACTGGGTGAAAGTGTTGTGGTCAGATGAGACCAAAATCAAGCTCTTTTGGCATCAACTCAAGAACACCACCCCCACCGTCAAACATGGAGGTGGAAACATTATGCTTTGGGGGTGTTTTTCTGCTAAGAGGACAGGACAACATCACTGCATCAAAGGGACGATGGACGGGGCCATGTACCGTCAAATATTGGGTGAGAACCTCCTTCCCTCAGCCAGGGCATTGAAAATGGGTCGTGGATGGGTATTCCAGCGTGACAATGACCCAAAACACACGGCCAAGGCAACAAAGGAGTGGCTCAAGAAGAAGCACATTAAGGTCCTGGAGTGGCCTAGCCAGTCTCCAGACCTTAATCCCATAGAAAATCTGTGGAGGGAGCTGAAGGTTCGAGTTGCCAAACGTCAGCCTCGAAACCTTAATGACTTGGAGAAGATCTGCAAAGAGGAGTGGAACAAAATCCCTCCTGAGATGTGTGCAAACCTGGTGGCCAACTACAAGAAACATCTGACCTCTGTGATTACCAACAAGGGTTTTGCCACCAAGTATATAAGTCATGTTTTGCAGAGGGGTCAAATACTTATTTCCCTCATTAAAATGCAAATGAATATATAACATTTCTGACATGCGTTTTTCTGGATTTTTTTGTTGTTATTCTGTCTCTCACTGTTCAAATAAACCTACCATTACAATTATAGACTGATCATGTCTTTGTCAGTGGGAAAACGTACAAAATCAGCAGGGGATCAAATACTTTTTTCCCTCACTGTACACTACCGTTCAAAAGTTTGGGGTCACTTAGACATTTCCTTGTTTTCCATGAAAACATACATGAAATGAGTTTGAATAGGAAATATAGCAAAATGCATAGGAAATGTAGTCATTGACAAGGTTAGAAATAATGATTTTTAATTGAAATAATAATTGTGTCCTTCAAACTCTGCTTTCGTCAAAGAATCCTCCATTTGCAGCAATTACAGCCTTGCAGACCTTTGGCATTCTAGTTGTAAATTTGTTGTGGTAATCTGAAGAGATTTCACCCCATGCTTCCTGAAGCACCTCCCACAAGTTGGATTGGCTTGATGGGCACTTCTTACGTACCATACGATCAAGCTGCTCTCACAACAGCTCAATAGGGTTGAGATCCGGTGACAGTGCAGGCCACTCCATTATAGACAGAATACCAGCTGACTGCTTCTTCCCTAAATAGTTCTTGCATAGTTTGGAGCTGTGCTTTGGGTCATTGTCCTGTTGTAGGAGGAAATTGGCTCCAATCAAGCGCTGTCCACAGGGTATGGCATGGCTTTGCAAAATGGAGTGATATCCTTCCTACTTCAAGATCCCTTTTACCCTGTAGAAATCTCCCACTTTACCACCACCAAAGCACCCCCAGACCATGGCATCAAGCACTCCTCCAGAATCTTTTCATTTGGTCTGCGTCTCACAAATGTTCTTCATTGTGATCCGAACACCTCAAACTTTGATTCGTCTGTCCATAACACTTTTTTACAATCTTCCTCTGTCCAGTGTCTGCGTTCTTTTTCCCATCTTAATCTTTTATTTTTATTGGCCAGTCTGAGATATGGCTTTTTCTTTGCAACTCTGCCTAGAAGGTCAGCATCCCGGAGTCACCTCTTCACTGTTGACGTTGAGACTGGTGTTTTGCGGGTACTATTTAATGAAGCTGCCAGCTGAGGACCTATGAGGCATCTGTTTCTCAAACTAGACACTCTAATGTGTTTGTCTTCTTGCTCAGTTGTGCAACGAGGCCTCCCACTCCTCTTTCTATTCTGGTTAGAGCCAGTTTGCGCTGTTCTGTGAAGGGAGTAGTACACAGCGTTGTACGAGATATTCAGTTTCTTGGCAATTTCTCGCATGTAATAGCCTTCATTTCTCAGAACAAGAATAGACTGATGAGTTTCAGAAGAAAGTTATTTGTAATCGAACCTACAATTGCTGATGCTCCAGATACTCAACTAGTCTCAAGAAGGCCAGTTTTATTGCTTCTTTAATCAGCTTTCAGCTGTGCTAACATAATTGCAAAGGGGTTCTCTTATGATCAATTAGCCTTTTAAAATGATTAACTTGGATTAGCAAACACAATGTGCCATTGGAACACAGGACTGATGGTTGCTGATAATATGTAGATATTCCATAAAAAATCAGCCGTTTCCAGCTACAATAGCCATTTACAACATTAACAATGTCGACACTATATTTCTGATCAATTTGATGTTATTTTAATGGACAAAAAAATTGCTTTTCTTTCAAAAACAAGGACATTTCTAAGTGACTCCAAACTTTTGAACGGTAGTGTGTATATATATATATATTATATCATCTTTGTATCTCAGAATCATTGTAATGTGGTTAACCTTAAAAATCTAAATGAAAATTATTTTAATCTAAAAGATCAAATTCAACCAGAGCGCCCTTAGATCATGGGAAAAGGCTGCACTTGACCATTGCTCTTGAATCATTCCCACAGTGAATGGCTAGGCCTGCTACGTTATGAAACCACACACTATTGCAGACTTTGATATGACCTGCCGCAATTGAAATGTTGAAAACCAGGGGCACAACTTTCACTGGGGTCATGTCCCCCCCACATTCTGAAATTGTATTTTTGTCTCCTCAGTTTTAGCATTGGAATATGATACCAAACAAGGCAACGGCGTGCTTTAGGACCATGCGGACGTCTCCGAGTGGTCGGGTAGGCTGTTGTTTTTTATCCAGTCAGATAAACACTCCAAAGTTGTGCCCCTGGTAAAAACAATGTTTATGGAGGCAGAGGCACAGAACTCACATCAGTAATTTTGTCAGATAACACTGTTAAATTAAGAATTCATGTTATTGCTAGCAATCAAGAGGAAACTGACTGAACTACTCAAAAACTCCCCAGCTTATGCTCTCCAAATGGACGCACGCTTGTTAGCAAAGCTATGTGGAGATATGGGATCAGAGCATGACAATGTTCTATTTCACATCGATGCTTGGTGGTTATCGAGGGGGAGTGATGGAAAGATTTTTCGCATTGAGCGAGGAACTGTTGTCATTCACAATGGATGTTGTTGGGTTCTATTTTCTAATAATTGGATTGAAGTGATGAATAGCTTAGAAGGAATGCATTAATGAGGAGCATAGGTTTGAACTATACTGATATAAATTGTTTCACATAACAGGCTGTGATTCATGTGAGGAACGTTAGGGGCTAGGATGAGATAAAACTTGTATTTCTTATAGATAAGACTTGTATTTCTCACAGATACGAACACTGCTTCTTTGTGATCTGTGAACCTTCCTTGGACATAGGAATGGTGTCTAAGGGAGCTGGCTCTTCTCACTATGACAGGTTGTTATGATAAGGACTTATGCCTGGCAACAGCCAGTGCGTCAACGGATAGGCTGAGTAAGTCTAAACCACGCTCAAGTCTCTACTCTAATTGGCCAGCAGAGAGGTGGGAAACTCTCTCTGTCAGAGTATTTGAGCAACAATCTGAAACAATGGATTAGTTCTCTGGGGTGCCCTGCGAGGTATTTCAGAGAGCCCGTATATACGAAACATCATATTTACCATAGAAGGTTTTTGCATTAATTAAAATAACTAGTATATCTTAGAAGTCGTGTTGACCTCTTTTGTTCCTAATACCAGATTTGAATTGCCGCAACTTTGACAATGTAAAAAATAAATTTTAAAAATGACTTGTTTGACTTTCTGTGTAATGAAAAGAAAACAACAGAAAACAGCATCAGTAAGTGTCCCGCACAAGTGACGACTGCTCACCTCCAATGCTTGGAAGAGCACTTTGGCAACTACTTCCCAATCCATTTGACTGTGATCCTGGCTCAGTTGACATGCTGGTAAGTGAAATCGAACAGCTTATCGAGCTGTCATGTGACCAAATGCTGCAGACAACGAATTCTCGGGTCACTACGGAGGAGTTTTGGTTCCTGACTCAAAGGGAAACCCTGCTGTCTGCCACTGATCATTAAAGCTGAGTTCAAGACACCTGGGAAGTTGGAACTGGGTAGTCGGTACGACATGCATCAAGTACACCCATCTCATTGGTGGTGGTAAGGTAAGAGACATTATGTCAGACTAATTTGCAATTGACTGTCATAGCCCCACAATAAACGTATGTGATGGTGAGTTGAGAAGACAAGCAGAAGCACTGTTAGAATGTTTTTCAATTGACTGCCATAGACCCAAGTAAAAAGGTCAACATTGGTTGTTAATTACATCTTTTTTTTCACATGGTTGGGGTTGCGAGAATTTTCTGATATCAAAATGGGGTCGTGGGCAAAAAAAAGTTCGGAGCCCCTGCTTTAGTCTGACTTCAATGCCATTGGCAGTGCTACATTTGAGTGGCAAATGTCAGTCAGTTTCTGAGCAGTGCTGATGGTCATGTAAAACCGTTAAACTGTCATGGTGAAATGCACTCATTTCATGAATAGCAGCGCTAGTAGACCACCATGATTCAGCTTAGGTGTGGTTAAACGGGGATGATGACTTCCTAGAAGTGACAGTGACCCGATCGCAACCCACCACAGTAGTGACAGTAAGAGGACTCCTGACTGTGTGTGTGTGTGTGTGTGTGTGTGTGTGTGTGTGTGTGTCTGCTGTGAGAAATGCACTAAACTCACAAGGGGCCCTCTGACACATTTCCCAAGCAGATAGATGTTTCCTGGAAGCCCTGAGCTAGCTTGCTACTAACCAATACAGGCCCTACTCAACTCTGCCACAGAGATGTATATAGCAACAGGGGACTCCACGCTTTCTGCATCTTCACAGATACCAAATAAAGATCCTCGGAAATAGGTTGCATTTCTCACCCAGGGTTGGGGTCGATTCCATTTCAATTCAGTAATTTCCCAGTAGGGAAATGGAATTGACCCCAACACTGTTCCTCACACAAGAGGAGCTCCTAGCGCAGTATAGTCTGTCTCTGTCTGACCCTTAGTTAACCATTGCCTCGTCACTATTGAAAGCTCTCTGACTCAAAGTCTGAACCTATTGTCTGGTCACACAGTCCAAACACAGAGCTCTGTGACTGGTACTGCTAGTGTTTGGTCAGCTGAGAGGTTGTCCCTGCCAGCTTGCTGCTGCAGCGTCCTTTGTGAGCTTCACAGACAACCCCCGTATTTCCACATACCTTTACAATGATAAGTCGCTCTGGATAAGAGCGTCTGCTAAATGACGTAAATGTAAAAATGTAAATAACATTCACTCAATTCTCGTACGGGACTATGGCCATTGATCTCTATGTACGCTAGACAATGGAAACATCTGATACATGATAGTAACCTCCCATTCAATAAAATAGTCAATCCTTTCCCCATTGAAATGATTTGATCGCTGGCATGTTTAAAGTGTTTAGCAGGATATGGGACATATTTAATGGTATGGCTTTGACAACTCAAAGTGATAGCACAGATTAAACAAGCACAGAATAGAAAACTATGCATTGCTTTGCAGATTGAGAATAAAATAAATGTCAAACGCTTAATGCTCACAGTCATGAAGAAAAATCCTAAATCCTTGCCCTCTAGAGACTGTAGGTCATATACATCTTTACCATACTGCTGAACATTGCAATAACGAAATACACAGGAATGACAGTCAATAGGCCTATACTGTGGAAGCCACTGGAAGGACTGCTGACTCCTAATCATCATCCAGCAATGGCAGGTTTAAGCAGACCATCAAGCTGACAAGGCCTTGAGGAGTTCGCCTCAAGGAATACTCTAGTTTCTTATCTTATCCATAAAATGCCCTTATGGCAAACCAATCAAACAATGAAAATCAATGATGGCACTTACTGAAGAACAGTTACCAGATGCTTGAACCATGTGCTCCTAAAACAGCATCTCCCCCAGAAAGTTAAAGTCAGATGTAGACAGGGTCTTACCTCTTGGGCGGAGGCCTCAGTGCAGAGTTGTGCTTACGAGTGGTCACCCTGAGAGAGGCAGATTCTTATGAAGAGGCAATCAAGACAACACACTTCACATTCTGCTTCCTTCCTTCCTTCCTTCCTGCTGTCACATTACTGCAGCCTTAGAGAGCTGAGGTGAATGAGGTTTGTTGAAGTGGACTAGTGTGCAATTTCTTCTTCCTTTTGTTTTCTTTGTTGAGGGCCAGTTAAAAGGGGGCTGCTGTGTGTAACAGTGCCAGACATCTTTCTGTCAAATTACCCAGTGTTGTTGGAACCCCATTGTGAGATGTTTTGTTGTCTTGCTGTGTAAAACGAGGCTTTATGAGTCCCCAAGTTCGTTCCTGCCCATTCTTTGTAGGGAACTGTGACCTGTCAGTAATAGCTGTCATTACTGGCAGATGTGTAAGGAAAATTCAATCTTCATTGCCACTTAATTGGAAAATAATGGAGGTATTCAATGTTTTAGGTTAACCCATGACACAGTGCCCTTGAAAAGTAGTTGATATCTTCCAATTCTGAACGTCAGTAGAAGACCAACTAACAGTGGGAGCTTTATCCTAAGACAATGTTGCCCCCCAATGGAATGTTCGTTAACAACATTGGATTTTATGTACTGGATCTGGATGTCTTATTGTGTATGTATTTTTTTTTAGGGTCATGCTTATTTTGGTAATACTTTGTTTCTGTCATGACCCAAAGCACATGCATACTGTACAAGCGCATGCAAACACACACACACACTAGTCCTGTCAAGAATTTAATCCCAGTTGCCGATATCAAACTTCACAACCTTGCATTTATAGTTACAGAGCAATAATAAAACACTCAATATATAAAAACAACATCAATATTAACAAAACACAACAACTATAATCAAGTCAAACATACAATGCCCACGTTTGGCAAGTGCGACCATGAAAATGATGTGTATAGAATGTGGTTTTCCTGTTATTTGTTCTCGTAGACCAAACCCTTTTTTCCTTTGTCTAAATTCTCGTTTTGGGCGTACATGCCATGTCTTTCAGCCAACTCCCCAAATCACACCTCTGAGTCAAAAACATTGGCAGTATTTCAACCCTTCTGCAAATGTCCGATACTAACGTTTTCATTCCAGAATGTCTGAGGTTTCCTGTCAGTTTTCCTTTCTTCTTTTGTCCTGTTCTCTCTATATTCCCTGGGATGAAGACGATGAAGAAGTTTCTGGGATGAAGTGGTGTTTGGGGTTCAGCAGAGCAGTACATGGATGTAATGCTGACTTCTTTGGTACAGTGTTCTGGTAAACCCATTGACAAAGGTATATGATATTAGACTCATAACATGGCTTCTTTGTCACACAAAGTCTTTCTGTATGTCTAATGTTGCTGGTTCTGGACTTAAACAGAACTCTTTATTCCTTCCCTTTATGCACTTAAATATAAGTATTACACCTTTTTGTTTTCATGGGATCCAGAACTACACGTTTAGCCCTACATTTTTTACCTTCATATTTGTGTAATAAGGCCTAATAACAAAACAATAGTCCAATAGTACCAAAACCCTCCGGAGGTGACTTCCTGGGATCTTAGAAAGTCTGTAAAAATGTCTTGAGCTGTAGCGTTTCCTCCACTGATATCCTGTCATGGTAGAAGCTGAGTCCAGTCAGGAGCTCTATGTCTCGGACCCGGGCAGCGTGGAACTGGGCCCACTCCTGAACCCACTGGAAGTCTGAGCCATTCTGAGGAGACAGGGAGAGGGAGGGAGAGGAGGGCTTAGTCACTGTAACAATATTCATAGATTAGAAGCATCTTTACAAACAGCCAAACTAGAGAGGCTCTCATTATCTCCAGACCTAGGTCAGATACTTTCAAATACCTTAACATAATTGAGGTGCGCTTGATTAAGCTCGGAATTGGCACTTCTGGGTCTATATCATTGGTTGCATTGTACAGGGTAAACTAAATCAAGTGCTGCTCAAGTATTTAAAAGTATTTTACATTTGTAACCGTTGTGAAATGGCTAGCTAGTTAGCGGTGCACACTAGTAGCATTTCAATCGGTGAGTCATTCACTCGGAGACCGTGAAGTAGTCGTTTCCCTTGCTCTGCAAGGACCGCAGCTTTTTTGCCGCTATAGGTAACGATGCTTCATGGGAGGCAATTGTCAATGTGTTCAGAGGGTCCATGGTTCGAGCCCAGGTTGGGACGGGGAGAGGGACGGAAGCAACACTGTTACACACACAGCCTCTATTTGTCCCGGGTCTGATTATCTCAGCCATCCTTTGGTCTGTTCACATGTTAGATTTCCTCAAAAGGATTCCAGGTGACCCTATAGGAAACAATAGGAGCACAGCTAGACAGAGACAGACAGCCAATATGACTCACAGCGCAGGTCTCAGTGTGGTCAGGTCTATGGGGGAGGATGAAGGAGGTGGTCTCCAGACGACCCTGGCAGTCAGTAGGGGAGAAGGATGAGTTCCCACAGCTGGTCAGGATCACATAGAAGTGAGTGGGGATGGGAGCCTCGTGTCTGCAGGATAGAGAGAGATACAATTAGAGAGGCGAATAGGCTATGGTCAATATTGTGTTATAGCGTTCTATCCCCTGCTAAATGAGTCAAATGTAAATCTGAAATAAATAAATGTAATAGATACAACAACAGAATCAAAACCCCCCGCCCACAAAAAACAACAACAAAACTCATGGATGATGATGACTACTTACTGTGTGCTAACTGTGGGAGCATCAAAGTGTCCGTCGTAGTGCTGGTCAAAGATAGGTCCACTGACAACGTTGACCCCATTCAGCTGCTGGGAATACTTCACCAGGAGGACATCATGGAAGTACATCCAAACATCTGCAAATATATTATATTTGTGAAGGCACGGATTATAAACCATATCTGACTGTCTAAGTAACTTAGTAATGTATTCAGGGCCTGTATTCACAAAATGTCTTAGAGTAGGAGTGCTGATCTAGAATCAGTTTCCACTTTTAGATCATAATGAATGTGATTAAATGGACAAGGGGATCAGCACTCCTACTCTGAGACGTTTTGTGAATCCAATCTACAGGTTAGCATTTTTCGTTTCTTGTTCTGGAGGCAGCTCTGCAGAGTGGTCACTGGAGCCACAAAGTCATAAAATCTGATTTTAAACCTAACCTAACCCAAACCTTAACCACACTGGTAACCCTAATGCATAACCCTAACCTTAACCACACTGGTAACCCTAATGCATAACCCTAACCTTAACCACACTGGTAACCCTAATGCATAACCCTAACCTTAAATTAAGACCAAAAAGCACATTTTTGTTTTCATGAATATTTACAATATAGCCAATTTTGACTTTGCAGCTGGCCTATCTTAGGGGAAATCGCCCAGTTCTGCCTCCAGGACAAGACTCATTACAATAAAAGTCAATCTGCATACAATCCCAGATCTGTGTCTACCATTTGCCACCAGAGTGCAGTGTCTGTAAAGTTATCGACAGAGTACCTCTGTTCTTGGAGGCCAATGTTTTGGCGAAATAAAGTTAATCATATGATATCATACCTCATAAACCACCTTTTATGATGGATTGATCTCTCTGTGTCCACGGGCATCAACAAAAGTGGCAACACATCCAACTCTCTCACTTTGATCACCATGGAACCCAGAGGGTGGCATCATATTAAACAATCCTAACCACTAACGTGATTAAAACTCTGTGGCTACGTCCCAAATGGCACACGATCCCCTACATGAAACCCTACCTTTGACCAGAGCCCTATGGAAGCGGATCAAAAGTAGTGCACTATAAAGGGAATATAGTGTCATTTTGGACGCAGCCGGTGGTAATCTCAATTTCACGTCAACCAGAAGCACACACTTTTCCTCTATTAAGCAACACATTGATGGTTTATGAGTAATTAACCACAACTACTCAGGCACTCACGTCGGCATTACGTGCCAAGCACTGAGTACAAAATGGAGCTGGATTTTGAACATGACCATCTCCCCTACATTACAATAGCATAGCAAGCATGTGCTTTTGTCGAGCCAGTTACACAGAATGGGAATTAAAGAATACAACACTAAAGATACCTTAGAGGTCACGGTAAAAACCCAGCCCAGTCCCTATCTGGTAATAGGGTTGAAGCTCTCTACAGCACTACTGTCCCCTAGACACAATGTAACAGAGATCCTATGTTTACTGAATCAATGGCTCACTATCACCACGGTCAGATTACTATCGTAATTCACTGGGAAGCTTTTATGTAGAGACCAATCTGAGATAACTAAATTGGCCTGAAAATAAGCCTCAAACACTGCTCCTAAATCTATGGCTTGTTGGTAAGATTTAAATGTTCACTAGGGAGTCCGAAGATTCAGAAGATTCCTGCTATTAAACTATAACATTAGGTTGTAGGAAATCTTGTAGGATTTCACAGGAAATAAAGACGGAGAAAAACAGGTCCTAGAATGTTCTCAGCCGCTGGAACTTTGGCCTAAAATTATGAATGTTTTGAGGGGAAATTCATACCCAATTGGCCGAGGCTAGTTCAAAATGGAATATAGCTGCAGCCTGAGAATGTTACATGCTTGAAGAGTAAGCTTAAGAGTAAAAGTGACTATTAGAAATAAGATGGCAGCCTTGGATGATTACTCCTGTACATTTATTAGTTATTCACTGTTGTGTTTATGATATTTTTTTCTCCAACAAGTGTTCGATTTAGTAAGCTGATTAAGAATAGATTACTTTGATCTAGACATTCAACATGTACATTTACGTCATTAAGTAGACGCTCTTATCCAGAGCGACTTACAATGTATTATTTTGAACTCAGAACGGTACATTTGAGGATAAATCAGTCTGATTCATGATTTAATGTTTTGAACAATGACAACCTGCATCCAGTATTCAAGAGGATTCCTACAAAGTCTCCAGCAGACCAAGACTACCTTGAGTAAGGAGCTTGAAAATAGACTGATTCAGCAAGGAATCCATCAGAAAAAACATTGACTCGACGAAGAGGGCAGCAGAGTAGTAGAAAACGCATTCACTGGATCAAGACTATTACCCACAACGTGAGGAGGAAATTAACTTGCTCACCAAAGTTGGAGAGGAAACAAAGTAATAGCACTCCTAAGGTCATAGTACGCGATGCACGGTCACTGGTTAACAAGTTGGATGAATTTCAAATCAATCCTGCTGTCAGAGAGGGCTGAAATTGCTGCTTTGTCAGAGACATGGTTTGACCCAGATGTACCACCTGAACTCTGGGAAATCGATGGTTTCAACACCTACTCCAAACCAAGACAAAAGGTCAAAGGGGATGGGGTGTGGCACTTTATATAAATAAGAGAGGACATTTCTGCTCACAAGCTCCCATTCATAGAGGTACCACCTGAATTGGAGTGTTTGTGTCTAAGGCTTAGAACTTAACGATTACCAAGGCAAGTTGGATCAATTCAAGTTTCAATGTCACATGCACAAGTACAGTGAAATGCCTTTCTTGCTAGCTCTAACCCCAACAATGCAGTAATCAATAACAATGTAATACTAAAAATAACATTTACATTTAACAAGGTAGAACAAAAACACACAAGATATAAAAATAAGCAATAAGAAGGTGATGAAGTAAGTAACTATATACAGGGTCAGTTCCAGTACCATATTTACAATGTGCAGGGATAATGGATCGATAGTAGATACACTATATATAAAAAGGTATGTGGACACTCCTTCAAATTTGTGGATTAGTCTATTTCAGCCACACTCGTTGCTGACAGGTGTATAAAATCGAGCACACAGACATATAATCTCCATTGACAAACATTGGCAGTAGAATGGCCTTACTGAAGAGCTCAGTGACTTTCAACGTGGCACCGTCATAGGATGCCACCTTTCCAACAAGTCAGTTCGTCACATTTCTGCCCTGCTAGAGCTTCCTCGGGCAACTGTAAGTGCTGTTATTGTGAAGTGGAAACGTCTAGCCGCAACAACGACTCAGCCGTGAAGTGGTAGGCCACACAACCTCACAGAACGTGGCCGCCAAGTGCTGAAGCGCGTAAAAATCGTCTGTCCTTGATTGCAACACTCACTAACGAGTTCCAAACTGCCTCTGGAAGCAACGTCAACACAATAACTATTTGTCGGTAGCTTCATGAAATGGGTTTCCATGGCCGAGCAGCCGCACACAAGCCTAAGATCACCATGCGCAATGCCAAGCGTTGGTTGGAGTGGTGCAAAACTCGCCGCCATTGGACTCTGGAGCAGTGGAAACGCGTTCTCTGGAGTGATTAATCACACTTTACCATCTGGCAGTCCGATGGACGAATCTGGGTTTGGCGGATGCTATCTGCACGAATGCATAGTGCCAACTGTAAAGTTTGGTGGAGGAGGAATAATGGTCTGGGGCAAATGTTCATGGTTCGGGCTAGGCCCCTTAGTTCCAGTGAAGGGAGATCTTAATGCTACAGCATACAATGACATTCTAGATGATTCTGTGCTTCCAACTTTGTGGCAACAGCTTGGGGAAGGCCCTTTCCAGTTTCAGCATGACAACACCACAGAGAAATGGTTTGTTGAGATCGGTGTGGAAGAACTTGACTGGCCTGCACAGAGCCCTGACCTCAACCCCATCAAACACATTTGGGATGAATTGGAATGCCGACTGAGAGCCAGGCCTAATCGCCCAACATCAGTACTCGACCTCACTAATGCTTGTGGTTGAATAGAAGCAAGTCCCCATAGAAATTTTCCAACATCTAGTGGAAAGTCTTCCAAGAGGAGGCTGTTATAGCAGCAAAGGGGGGACCAACTCCATATTCATGCCCATGATTTTGGAATGAGATGTTCGACGAGCAGGTGTCCACATACTTTTGGTCATGTAGTGTATGTATAGGGGTAAGGCGACTAGCCATCAGGACTATGCTCAGAGAATGGATTACAACAACTTGTTAACATTCCAACTAGACAGAATGCCATCCTTGACTTTGTCATTACTAACCTAGAGGACTTTTATAGTACCCCTACAACAATGTCATCTTGGGTCTCTGATCTTAATATTGTAGTTATCACACCCAAGTCTCATTCTGTCACCAACACAACCAGGAAACAAGTAATTCAACCAATGAAAGAGTTAAGCATCAGAGCATGTGGTCAGTGGCAGGGTAAAAACAGGGAGTGGCTATGGGCTCCATTACCTCTCCTGACTCTGCATGTCTATTTGTGGGTTATCTGGAAGACAAGTTCATTCGGCACAATAACCCTTTCTCCCAACATATACTTATATGGAAAATATATATTGATGATGTTTGGAAGGGTCCCCTCAATGTGTTTGGTGATTTGCTTGCTTACCTTTATGCTATGGTTCAACATATCAAGTTCACAGCCGAGATTAGTCATCGTGAGATATCCTTCCTTGATACCCTTGTGCGCCTTGACTCAGGGTTCTTGTCCACTATTTTGTATACAAAGCCCACAGACAAGAACGGTATCCTACATGCCTCTAGTACGCATCCCACATTTCTGAAGAAGGGATTACCGTACACACAACTTCTGAGACTGAAGCGCATTTGTACTTGTAAAACAGACTTTGAAAATGAGACTATGAAAATGTAGACAGTTTGAGGTCCACTCATACCCTAAAGAACGGCTTGATGATGCTCTCAGTAGAGTACGTACCATTGATGAGACCTCGTCCAGAAGGGATAAAAGTAAAAAAACACTCATGTGTCTGTACCTCTACATATTCTAATTTGAGTGATGACATCAAGGGAGTGATTAAGAAACATTGTAACGTGCTCATGGCTGATCCTGCTTGCCAAAATACTTTTCACACTACAGGGCCAGGAATGTCAGGGACTTTATTGTTCAGGCTGACACTCATGTCCCCCGAAAAGAAATGACGGAAGACTGGACGAGCTGACTGGCTTCTACCCCTGCCGTATTTGTGCAGCATGTAGGGATTCCTGTAAAGAATTGAGCGTATTCAGCAGCTCTGCCACTGGTAAACAATACACTGTTTGTCACATGCAGCTCTTCTAACGTCATATACAGTGAGGGAAAAAAGTATTTGATCCCCTGATGATTTTGTACGTTTGCCCACTGACAAAGAAATGATCAGTCTATAATTTTAATGGTAGGTTTATTTGAACAGTGAGAGACAGAATAACAACAATATAATCCAGAAAAACCCATGTCAAAAATGTTATAAAAATCATTTGCATTTTAATGAGGGACATACTCTTAAAGGGAGTGCTCCTAATCTCATCTTGTTACCTGTATAAAAGACACCTGGCCACAGAAATCAATCAATCAGATTCCAAACTCTCCACCATAGCCAAGACCAAAGAGCTCTCCAAGGATGTCAGGGACAAGGTTGTAGACCTACACAAGGGTGGCATGGGCTACAAGACCATCGCCAAGCAGCTTGGTGAGAAGGTGACAACAGTTTGTGTTTCTTCCATTTGCGAATAATCGCACCAAAGGACTGTCAATCTCCCTCGGCCTGGGGCTCCATGCAAGATCTCACCTCGTGGAGTTGCAATGATCATGAGAACGGTGAGGAATCAGCCCAGAACTACACGGGAGGATCTTGTCAATGATATCAAGGCAGCTGGGACCATAGTCTCCAAGAAAACAATTCGTAACACACTACTCCGTGAAGGACTGAAATCCTGCAGCGCCCGCTAGGTCCCCCTACTCAAGAAAGCACATAAACAGGCCCGTCTGAAGTTTGCCAATGAACATCTGAATGATTCAGAGGAGAACTGGGTGAAAGTGTTGTGGTCAGATGAGACAAAAATCGAGCTCTTTGGCATCAACTCAACTCGCTGTGTTTGGAGGAGGAGGAATGCTGCCTATGACCCCAAGAACACCATCCCCACCGTCAAACATGGAGGTGGAAACATTATGCTTTGGGGGGGGGGGGTTTCTGCTAAGGGGACAGGACAACTTCACCGCATCAAAGGGACGATGGACGGGGCCATGTACCGTCAAATCTTGGGTGAGAACCTCCTTCCCTCAGCCAGGGCATTGAAAATGGGTCGTGGATGGGTATTCCAGCATGACAATGACCCAAAACACACGGCCAAGGCAACAAAGGAGTTGCTCAAGAAGAAGCACATTAAGGACCTGGAGTGGCCTAGCCAGTCTCCAGACCTTAATTCTATAGAAAATCTGTGGAGGGAGCTGAAGGTTAGAGTTGCCAAACATCAGCCACGAAACCTTAATGACTTGGAGAAGATCTGCAAAGAGGATGTGTGCAAACCTGGTGGCCAACTAGAAGAAACGTCTGACCTCTGTGATTGCCAACAAGGGTTTTGCCACCAAGTACTAAGTCATGTTTTGCAGAGGGGTCAAATACTTATTTCCCTCATTAAAATGCAAATCAATTTATAAAATTTTTGACGTGTTTTTCTGGATTTTTTTGTTGTTATTCTGTCTCTCACTGTTCAAATAAACCTACCATTAAAACTATAGACTGATCATGTCTTTGTCAGTGGG